>NC_092160.1:6397500-6492500 GCF_045791955.1 Oncorhynchus clarkii lewisi | reverse complement strand
AGAAAGAAATAAAGCAAGAGAGAGAGAGAGAGAGAGAGATAGAGAGGGAGAGAGAGAGAGAGAACGAGAAGATAAGGCAAGGGGAGGGAGGGCTTTGAAAACATCACAGGGGAAATACATGTTTCACTCAGTCCTCTCTTTAAGTTCCAACACTTTAGGACGACTCTCTAGTTCGCTCCTCCTCTACTCTCTCTTTCTCTCTCCTCCCACTCCTCTCATTACTCCAGCCTGTGATATAGTGGTGCGTGAAGCGTAGGAATTCTGTGAACGTGAAATTACTTCAGTGTGTGTGTGTGTGTCTGATTGGGTGCATAGGCGTGCACTTGAAAGAGCACATGTGTTTTCAGAGGTGTTAAGCATGTGCATTGATGTGTGTATGTTACCGTGCACATCTAACAACATTTATATCAAAGGGCATTTGAATAAGTACAAGCAATTTATGTTTGTGTACGTGTCTAACTTTCTCCACCTCTTTCTCCACCTCTTTCTCCCCCTCTCTCACCCTCTTTTCTCCATTTTCTCCCACCTCTCTCCCCCTCTTTTCTCCCCCTCCCCATATTTTCTCCCTTTTTCTTCCCCCTCTTTTCTCCCCTTTTCTCCCCCTCTATCCCCCTCGCTCCCCCTCTTTCTCCATTTTTCTCTCCCCCCCTCTTTTCTCCCTTTTTCTCCCCCCTCTCCCCCTCTTATCTCCCTTTTCTCCCCCTCTATCCCCCCTTTCTCCCTCTTTCTCCCCCCTCTCCCCCTCTTATCTCCCTTTTCTCCCCCTCTATCCCCCCCTTTCTCCCTTTTTCTCCCCCTCTCTCCCCCTCTTTTCTCATTTTTTCTCCACCTCTCTCTGCCTCTCTTTCAACCTCTTTCTCCCCCTCTCTCACCTTCTCTCTCACCCTCCCCACTCTCTCTTCCTCCTCTCCCACCCTCTCTCTCCCCCACTCTCTCCACCTCTTTCTCACCAGTGTGGAGCATGACTTCAGACAGCAAGAGGGGAGGTTCCAGCCAGTGATGGAAACTCTAGATGGGGTTTACGATGTCCCCCTCCCTGTCCCCAAACCTCCCACCTCCCGCCCCAGCGCCAAGGCCCGTGTCAAGAAGCTACGCAAGAAGTGTTTCTGGTGGCTATAGATACACATCCGTCGCCGGGGGTACAGTCGCCATGGAGAAGTTGCGGGCTGCTGTTACCAAGGGGATTGGACAGGTGTGTGTTGATGGACCATGGCGACTGTTCCTGTGTCTTTGATGTTGCTATAGGAACTATTATGGTAGCTGAGCTACAGAGATGCTACACCTTAGAAACAGTTGGAGTGTGGATAACATGGAGAGCAATAAGTTACCATGGACAACTCTATGAGGTGTGGACCAACTGATAGAGTTCAAGTCTTGGGATCACTGGTTACTGGATTTTGAAGAGACACTAAACTGAGTGACTTTGTCCCTGACCAACAGAGTTACTGTGCTACTGTGCTAGGTTGGACACATAAGGGACACGGTTTAAGAGTGTCTAGTGGTGACTCAGTTAGGTCAAAGGTCCCAGTGCTTGAACATAGATGAGCACCTATTCACATTCCACGATCTACAGAGTGACCAGTCCATCTACAATCCGTTCAGAGAGTGACAGGCCATGTAACCAATCAACACACGCTTTCACCAGGATTCTCCCGCAATATGCAAAACAAAAAAGTTACTGAGTCATACTCAGCACAAACAATATACACACACAGTATAGCACTAAACACATCACTTACACACACACAAGCACACGCACACACACTACAATTATGTCCACTCTACACTATGAGCTTTCATTTTTCCACAGCGCTATTGGCTAAAACACCAGCTCAACCAATAATAATCTCAACCTTTCCTTCCAAGACCACACCCTATTTACTGTTTAACCAATAATCAGCCCCGGTCCCTAACCTGCCACATCAGTGCTTTTTAATAGATCGCTCTTCCCATCCCCATGTGTGATCTCCCACAATGCTTTTCTCTTCCTTTTCCTCTCGCTGTGTTGTTTGCAATAGTTATATTGGGATCCAATAAAAGTGTGTATTTTAAACAAAACAGATAATTTCCTGCTTGAACAGGGGTTCCCTATTCCCATGACGACACACCTAAAGCACTATTGACCACCACCATTCAGGATGAAGCTGTTCATCCACTATGGATGAATGGTAAAGCGGATGGAGGGCTATAAGAGGGCTACAGCATGGTATTTCAAAGGGTAGAATAAAGGTCACTAAACTGAAAGAAAGTCTACAGACTGAAACAATCAGTAGTTTCTGTGTTTTAGACCCACCTATAGCTTGGGGGGGGGGGGGGGGGGGGCGTCTCCCTTCAAGTAAACACTAAGTAAACAACTCCATCAGTTCTAGCCAGAACCCAATTTTAAGCCGTGGCCCAAACTGAATTGGCCACAACCCACCAGCAGGACACAAATAACAATTTGTGAAACACTAAAAGGACTGAAGAGAAGGATTTAGAAAGCAGCCAGTGTGCGGCGGTACTCTGCGATCGAAAGCAGTGGGGCAATTATTTTCCATGGAGGGGCCACATTAGAATATATTATTGCCATCGCGGGCCAGAACCATATTACAGGGTTAAACATCATGTGTATGACTGTGTTGACAGATATAGCTACTGTAAATCACATCCAGATATGCTACTTATTTGACTTTTTAACATGTACAGAAATAAACCACTTCCATGTTCTCCTTTTGGTAGGTATTTTCATTATTAATCGTGTAACGAACTACAGGCAGGGAAAAGTACACTGTGCATTCAGCACCACGGACAGAACCCTTGTTAACGGTATGCACCAACACACAAGACAGAGAGAGAGCTCAACATTACATTTAAACTATTTAATCGGTGTGAGGAGTACTGATAGGCACTGACTAGAGAAGTGAAGTCAGGTATAGTTTCTGACGTCTCTATGCTCAGGATTGCTGAGAGGTGAGAGCCAGTAAGAGACGATCTGTGCCTTGACTTGTTAAATTCATCACTCAAAATGTCTGTTCGCATACTTACAGTTGGTTGACCCAAACAGTACAAACATCTTCGGAGCAGGACTCCTAATCTTTATAAAGTTTTGTTCATGGAGAGATGCATAGAACCTCGTCAGTGACATTGTTTTGAATAGCTCTCCAATCACTGCATCAGACTGAAGATCGATACGCTCAAGTTGCAGGTCTGTGGGAGCGTTTTCCACATTGAAGGTGAAAGGAGAGGAATCCAACAGCATGTCCTTTTCCAACACTCTGAAATCGTCAAAAACGACGAGACAACTCACTGTTCGAAACACACAGCAGCGATGTATACTTCTCCCGCTGGTCATCTGATAGGGAACAGACTAGTAGTGTCAGAAGGTGGGTGAGATTGTTGGCTTCTACTTACGGGTCAGGAGAAGTAATTTTCCCTTTGAAGGCTTTGACAAGGCTGTACATCTGATGTGCAAAAAGGCCCTTCCCTTGTCGTTTGGAATTCAGTTAATTCATGAGGGCCATGAGGGCCATGATGTCCACGATGAAGGAAAAATCAGCCAACCATTCTTAATCTGGCAGTTGAGGGAAATCCACATATTTTCCTTTCATTTGCAAAAACTCAGGTCCCACACCCTTCAGGTCCCACACCCTTCAGGTCCCACACCCTTCAGGTCCCACACCCTTCAGGTCCCACACCCTTCAGGTCCCACACCCTTTTAAGCACCTTCTCCAAACTCAACCATTTCACATTTGTGTGGTAGGGGCGATCTGCATGGCACGACTCTGTCTCTTCCAACAGTGAGACAAACTGCCTGTGGTTTAAAGATTTTGCTCTTATGAAGTTTACCACTTTAGTGACTGTATCCACACCATGGCTCATTTTCAGAACACATTTACAGAGCACCTCCTGATGAATAATGCAATGCAAGAAAATAATTTTCTGATCTGGGTTCAGCTCAGCTACTTGATCTTGCATCCTTTTCAAAAGGCCAACGTTTTTTTCGGGCACCCATCAGTGGTCACATTGGATAACTTTTCAAAACTCAGTCCCAGCTTTGCCACACACTTATTAACCTCCTCCAATAAATCTTTCCTTGTAGTTGTGCTCTTCATTGACTGCACTGAAGCAAGCTCCTCTGTCATTTCAAAGTCTGGGGTTATGCCTCGTAAGAATATCAACAACTGCGCCGTGTCACGTGCATCACTGCTCTCATCCAATATCAAATACGTTTTTCACAACTTTGCTATCGCAAATTCTTTACGAGATCCGAGCATGATTCCGCGGGCCGTATTGAATCAGGTCGCGGGCCACATACGCCCCCCCCCCCCCCCCCCGGGCCGGCCTTTACCCAGGCCTGTTCAAGATTATCTATATGTGCACAACTTACAGTAGGAGGTAGGATTGAGACTTGGGAAGCCAGTATGGGAACCCAAGCCAGCTTGTTTGGAGCAAAACCCTGCATATGTGTAATCTCTCCAGGAGCATGGTGGCCTGGTCACCAGTGGGGCTAACGCTTAGGAGGGTCATTTGGATTACTCACAATCAGGGCATGCTCACGACCCATGGAAATGACCGTACGGTTGATGGTCCTGAGGAGACTGGCCACTATGTCCTGAATATGCTGGAATGTCTCACCCTGAGAAAGAGAGAGAGAAAAGAGAAAAAAGAGAGAGAGAGAGAGAGAGAGAGAGAGAGAGAGAGAGAGAGAGAGAGAGAGAGAAAGCAGGGTCATGAATCAGTTGGACCAAAAATACACTTTCCTGGCAGTTTCTTGGATAGAATCATATGCATGCCCTAAACTGCGCACACTACCATTGTTCATCGGCTCTTTTTTTTTATTTAGATCTCTGCCAAAGAAAATTCCCCAACCTTCTCCAACGCACTCCGTTTTCTCTCTCTGTGCCTCGCCAAAGTAATTCACTGTCCCCCGATACAAAACGTCCCCAAAGGAACCATAATAAAGTCAGTAACAGCCCCTGTCACCGCACATTTCTGACTGTTCCTTATATGTAGGGGTTCCCAAACTTTTTCCCTCAGGCCCGCCCCCCCTTCCAGCATTGGGAAACATCAAGTGCCCCACCTGCACGCGCCATGTCGATTTCTATGGGCACAAGCACTGTTCATGACGCAAACTGTTCACACCCCTCTTGTTGGTGGAGAGAACATTTTGCAGGTTTAAAGCGTATTACCTGCAATTCTACACATTTTGTCATGGGGCTCAGAGAAACATTTAGCTGTTTTAAAGCTCATTTTCTTGCAAATCTATACATGTTGCCATGTCTAATGTGTATTCATGTGACATGTGAGTGACTCAAACACTTATGGGCTAACATCAACCTAGCTAAAAACCTGTTAGCTGACATGGGCTAGTTGATCTGGACATTTCGGACAAGTTTTACATATCTCTCTAAGGTCCACAATGACTGACATGACAAGAGGAACCGATGACGCACTACCCAATCACCTTGTGCATTCTACGATTGCAACTTTCAAGAGTAAAAAAAAAAAAACTTAAAAAAAAATGAGACCAACACTTTACATGTTACTTCAAATCAAATCAAATGTTTTATTGGTCACATACACGTGCTGAGCAGCTGTAATTGTGGGTGTAGCGAAATGCTTGCGTTTCTAGCTCCGGCAGTGCAGTAATATCTCACAGTTTCACAACATATACCCAATTCACACAAATCGAAGTAAATTAATATATAAGAATATATCATTAAATGGGTGAGCAATGTCAGAGCGGCATAGACTAAGATACAGTAGAATATAATAGAATACAGTATATACATGTGAGTATGTAAAAAAAATATGTAAGCATTATTAAAGTGACTAGTGTTCCATTAAAGTGGCCAGTGATTTTAAGTCTATGTATATAGGCAGCAGTCTCTAATGTGCTAGTGATGGCTATTTAACAGTCTGATGGCCTTGAGATAGAAGCTGTTTTTCAGTCTCTCGGTCCCTGCTTTGATGCACCTGTACTGACCTCGCCTTCTGGATGATAACGGGGTGAACAGGCAGTGGCTCGGATGATTGTTGTCCTTGATGATCTTGTCCTTCCTGTGACATTGGGTGCTGTAGGTGTCCTGGAGGGCAGGTAGTTCAGGCACCGTCTGCCCCCATGTGATGCATTGGGCAGACTGCACTACCCTCTGGAGAGCCCTGTGGCTGTGAGTGGTGCAGTTGCCATACCAGGCAGTGATACAGCCCGACAGGATGCTCTCAATTGTGCATCTGTAAAAGTTTGTGAGGTGGTTTTAGGTGCCAAGCCAAATTTCTACAGTCTCCTAAGGTTGAAGAGGCACTGTTGCGCCTTCTTCACCACACTGTCTGTGTGGGTGGACCATTTCAGTTTGTCAGTGATGTGTACGCTGAGGAACTTTCCACGCCAAGGAAGCTTTCCACCTTCTCCATTGTGGTACGTTGATGTGCATAGGGGGGGGTGCTCTCTCTGCTGTTTCCTGAAGTCCACGATCATCTCCTTTGTTTTGTTGACGTTGAGTGAGAGGCTATTTTCCTGGCACCACACTCCCAGAGCCCGTCAGGAGGTCCAGGATCCAGCTGCACAGGGCGGGGTTCAGACCCAGGTCTTCGAGCTTAATGATGAGATTGGATGGTACTATGGTGTTGGATGCTGAGCTATAGTCAATGAACAGCATTCTTACATAGGTATTCCTCTTGTCCAGATGGAATAGGGCAGTGTGCAGTGCGATGGCGATTGCATCGTCTGTGGGTCTATTGGGGAGGTAAGCAAATTGAAATGCGTCTAGGGTGACAGGTAAGCTAGTCGTTTAGTTCAGTTACCTTTGCTTTCTTGGGTACAGGAACAATGGTGGCCCTCTTGAAGCATGTGGGGACAGCAGACTGGGATAGGGAGAGATTGAAAATGTCCGTAAACACACCAGCCAGCTGGTCTGCGCATGCTCTGAGGACACGGCTGGGGATGACGTCTGGGCCGGCAGCCTTGCGAGGGTTAACACGCTTAAATGTCTTACTCACGTCGGCCATGGAAATGGAGAGCCCACAGTCCTTGGTAGCAATGTTTTATCCTCAAAGCGGGCAAAGAAGGTGTTTAACTTGTCCAGAAGCAAGACATCGGTGTCCACGACGTGGCTGATTTTCCTTTTGCAGTAAGTGATTGTCTGTCAACCCTGCCACATAAGTCTCGTGTCTGAGTCGTTGAATTGCAACTCCACTTTGTCTCTATACTGACGTTTTGCCTGTTTGATATCCTTGCGGAGGGAATAACTACACTGTTTTGTATTCTGCCATATTCCCAGTCACCTTGTCATGGTTAAATGCGGTGGTTCGCGCTTTCAGTTTTGCACAAATGCTGCCATCTATCCACGGTTTCTAGTTAGTGTAGGTTTTAATAGTCACAGTGGGTACAACATCTCCTATACACTTCCTGATAAAACTCAGTCACCGTATCAGTATATTCATCAATATTATTCTCAAAAGCTACCCGGAACATATCCCAGTCCGCGTGATCAAAACAATCTTGAAGCGTGGATTCCGATTGATCAGTATACTCTACTATAAGCCGCCTCCAACTTCGTTGTAAAGAATTTGGCACTACATCCAACTGGCCTCAAAACTGCAGACCACGTGTGTGGGCCCCATGATGGCGGTAGGGTTATCGTATGGGCAGGCATAATCTAAGGACAAACAACACAATTGCATGTTATCAATGGTAATTTGAAGGCAAAGAAAAAGCATGATGAGATCCTGAGGCCCATTGTGAGGCCTATTTTTTTTAAAGGTATCTTTGACCAACAGATACATATCTAGATTCCCAGTCATTTGAAATCCATAGCTTTCCTCACATGAACTGTAAGTCAGTAAAATCAATGAAATTGTTGCATGTCACATTTATATTTTTGTTCAGTATATACAGTACCAGTCAAAAGTTTGGACACACCTACTCATTCAAGGGTTTTTCTTTATTTTATTTTTTACAATTTTCTACATTGTAGAATAATCCAAACTATTAAATAACACATATGGAATCATGCAGTAACCAAAAAAGTGTTAAACAAAAAATATATTTCATATTTGAGATTCTTCAAAGTAGCCACCCTTTGCCTTGATGACAGCTTTGCACACTCTTGGCATTCTCTCAACTAGCTTCATGAGGTAGTCACCTGGAATGCATTTCCATTAACAGGTGTCCCTTGTTAAAAGTTCATTTGTGGAATTTCTGTTTGAGCCAATCAGATGTGTTGTGACAAGGTAGGGGTGGTATACAGAAGATATCCCTATTTGCTAAAAGACCAAGTCCATATTATGGAAAGAACAGCTCAAATAAGCAAAAAGAAACATCAGTCCATCATTACTTTAAGACATGAAGGTCAGTCAATCTGGAACATTTCAATTACTTTGAAAGTTTCTTCAGGTGCAGTCGCAAAAACCATCAAGAGCTATGAGGAAACTGGCTCTCATGAAGACTAATAGTTACCTCTGCTGCAGAGAATAAGTTCATTAGAGTTAACTGTACCTCAGATTGCAGCCCAAATATATGCTTCACAGAGTTCAAGTAACAGACACATCTCAACATCAACTATTCAGAGGAGACCGTGTGAATCAGGCCTTAAAAACGGTTCTACCCAAACTAGTTCTAGCCATATCCACAGTGTGTATGTGCCAAAAGAGAGAGGAAGAATAATTGAATAATTAATGGAAGGATGTGTGTGTGTGTCATCACAGTGTGTGTGGCCTGTCATGTATATGCATGATTTAAAGGGATTGATTTGGGGCAGGCAGGCATGATTAAATTAAATTAACATTTCTGACTTGAGTCACTGGATACAGTCAAGGTAAACAGAGCGGAGGTAGAGTGTCATCACACACACACACACGCAGGTTTGATAGAAGCAGCTGTTCCTATAACTGAATGACTAAATCTGATTGCATCGTTTTTGTATCGTCTCTATCCCCCAAACCCACACTCACGTTGACAAGCACACACAGACACCCTCGCCTCAGTAAATCAGAGGCACACAATGCTTCCTCAAACAAACTCTTTCTCACAACCCCTCCTGCAGCATCACACCCAAGCACACTCACGTGCACCCACACACACACACAGTGTGTTATTCCCCAGGACATTCTCATCGGTCTCTCCCCTCTCTAGATCAAAGAAATGTTTGGCGTGACAACTTAATCAGGTACCCTCTAAATCCCCACGGCAATCACTCAGTCTGCAGCGCAGTGAGGAAGCATCTAGAGGAGAGAGATTGAGGAGATGAGAGAGAGAAGAGGGAGAGGAGAGAGATGGAGATGGAATGAGAGAGACAGAGGGGAAATAGGTATGGACAGAGGAAGGGAGGAGGGAAAGAGAGGGGAGAGATGGTGAGAGGAGAAGGAGAGAAGAGAGATGAAAAAATAGAGGGGACGAGAGAGGAGACCGAAGAGAGACTGTGTAAATGAAATGGGAGCACGCAGAACTATGCAAACCCCTGGCGATACCTTCTCTCTCCTCCATCGTTTGTCTTCTCTCCTTGCAAATTGTTTTTCTCTTTTTCTGTGATGGATCACTCTTCCGCCTTCCGTACTCTTTCTCTCTCTTCCATCTATAAGTATTCAATTTTATCCACCCCATAATTCCTCTCTTCATCTCTCTATGAATTGTGGTTTAATTTATTATTCCCCCCCTCTTTCTCACTCACAGATCTAATCTCTCATATTTGCTCTTTTTGTCTGTGAGATACCAGGCAGATTGACTTGTCTGTAATCTGAGTGGTGATACACAGGGGTAGGGAGATTTTATATTGACACGGTTGCGTCTGGGACGGAAAAATAATCACTCCATATGTTGTAAAGCTCTCCCAAGCGCACCAAAGCCAGGACTCGCTAAGACTTAAGGGATTCAACGCAGTAGATTAAACTGCTAGAGGCAGAGAGGCTCTAAACCCGGAACACATACCGTACCTCTAGGCTAACTCTGTCTGTCTCTGATGTAAAGTCACAATTTACCCTCAAACTCCCTTTAAGTTCATTTGCGTATCCGTCCCTCCATCTCCCTCTCTTTCTCTTCCCTTCTCTCCCTCTCCTTCTCCCCCACCCCCTCTCACTCTCTCCATATTTTCTCAGGATTCATTAGTGCCAACAAAGTAAATAAAGGGAAAACAGTCCTAACTTCCCTTCAAAGGCTCTGTGGGCTGTCAACAAATTGCTTAAGCAATTAACAAGCCGCTGTAGGATATTGAAGATGTGTGTTTGTTTTTCACTTTGTGAGTGGGTGGGTGCGTTGGATAACAGGTTGTACAACGTACGTGTCAGCAGGTGAGCTCAGTGATTGATCTACTAAACACTATGTCACCATGTGCGTGATTGGTAAGTGCCCCAGAATGAAGCTTTCTGATGAATCAGTATCAATCAATCACATTTAAGTTATAACGCCCTTTTACATTTGAGTCATGTGGCAGACACTCTTATCCAGAGCGACTTACGGTTAATGCATTCATCTTAAAATAGCTAGTTGAGACAACCACGTATCACAGCAAACACGTTTTCAGCAAAGTCAGTTAAGTGAGCCGTCTTGAAGTCCGACTGGTTAGGGTCAAGAACATCACTCCGAGAGAGATAGGGAGAAAGTTGGTCATAGACAGCACATTCAAGTGTTTTGGAAAGAAAATAAAGAAGGGATACTGGTCTGTAGTTGTTGACGTCAGAGGGGGTCGAGGGTTGGTTTCTTGAGGAGGGGAGCAACTCTGGCCAACTTGACGTCAGAGGTGGCACAGCCAGTGATAAGGGATGAGTTGATGTGAGAAGTAAGGAATGGGAGAAGGTCTCCAGTGATGGTCTGGAGAAGGGAGGAAGGGATGGGAGAAGGTCTCCAGAGATTGTCTGGAGGAGGGAGGAAGGGATGGGAGAAGGTCTCCAGAGATGGTCTGGAGGAAGGAGGAAGGGATGGGAGAAGGTCTCCAGAGATGGTCTGGAGAAGGGAGGAAGGGATGGGAGAAGGTCTCCAGAGATGGTCTGGAGGAGGGAGGAAGGGATGGGAGAAGGTCTCCAGAGATGGTCTGGAGGAGGGAGGAAGGGATGGGGTCGAGTGGGCAGGGCAGGTTGTCACGTCGCTGGAATCACTAGTCGCAGGATTTCATCTGGAGAGAAAGAGGTCAAGGCGTAGAATAGTTCTGTGCGAGTGGGACCAATGGACTCAGTATGCTGAGTGAATGAGGAGCGTATGTCTCCAAAGTTGTCCGCAGAAAGGGAGAAGGGGGGGGGGGGGGGGGCTCCCAGGTGGCGCTGTGCCACCAGAGACCCTGGGTTCGAGCCCAGGCTCTGTCGCAGCCTGCCGCGACCGGGAGGTCCATGGGGAGACGCACAATTGGCTTAGCGTCGTCCGGGTTAGGGAGGGTTTGGCCGGTAGGGAAATCCCTGTCTCATCGCGCACTGGCGACTCCTGTGGCAGGCCACGCGCAGTGTGCGCTAACCAGGTCACCAGGTGCACAGTGTTTCCTCTGACACATTGGTGCGGCTGGTTTCCGGGTTGGATGCGCACTGTGTTAAGAAGCAGTGCAGCTTGGTTGGGTTGTGTTTCGGAGGACGCATGGCTTTCGACCTTCGTCTCTCCCGAGCCCGTACGGGAGTTGTAGCAATGGGACAAGATAGTAACTACTAACAATTGGATACCACGAAATCGGGGAGAAAAAGGGGGTAAAAAGTGGCTCTAGCAGCAGATACAGAGGAAGAGAAGGTAAAGCAGAGGGAGTGAAAGGATGATAGGTCCTGCGGAGGTTAAGTTTTCCTCCATTTTCGCTCAGCTGCCCGCAACCCTGTTCTGTGAGCATGCTGTAAGCTACTCAGCCACGGAGGGGGAGGGGAGGGCTGTGTCGGAACGGGGAAAGTAAGAGTCAAAGGATGCGGAAAGGAGGAGCAACAACTTTCAAAATCCATAAATGCAGCATACCCTCTTGAAAACCTGACTGCTGACATGCAAAACATTGTGGAACTATATCAACAATGGACTAATAAAACAAATACCAAAAGATAGTTTTTAGGTGGAATTTTCCTTTAAGCTCAGACTATATCCAAGCATGGTGCTCTCTGATTGGTCAGTGTATCAGTAAGCTGTGTTCTGATAGGCTGTGTGTGTCTCACCACATTGTCTCTGCTGAGGACCTCCAGGATGTTGTTGAGCAGCTCCACGCTGTTCCTCCGGTCGTCATGGGGCCCCTGACCCATGTCCTTCAGCGTTTCGCTTAGCTCCCGAAGCATCATGGGTAGCAGGATGTCCCGGCACTCTGAGGGACACAACACATATTCAGGATTGTCAAGTTCCATCCATATGGACAGACAACTCAAGCATGCACACACACACACACGCGGGTGGTCAAACAACAGTACACATGCAGTATGCAGGGAGTCTAAAACTGCACAACCACACACAACACTTAAAGTCAATACTCTCCCCTCTCTACTCCCTCACTATTTTTCCTTACCTCCCTCTCTCTCCCTCTCTCTCTCTCTCTCTCTAGCCGCAGGTAGACTCAGCACATTAAAAGCTCATTTAGGCAGAATCTCGTTAGAGTCATTATTAACAGAGAGTAGGCAAGGCCTGCTGAGACAGACTGGGTCAGACCTAGCACTCAATCACTGCACTGAGAAAGAGAGAAAGGACAGGTGGGAGAGGGATAAGGGAGAGGGAGGAGAGGGGAGACAGGGTTAAGAAAGAGGAAGAGGAGGCGAGAGGGGGAGGGAGAAGGGAGGGGGGAAAGAAAAGGAGCGATGGAGGACACTGCCAAAATAAAAGAACACAGCTCAGTGATACAGAGAAAGACGGCATAAACCGAGGGAGATAAAATGGAGAAAGAACAACAGAAACTGCTACTGTTTATGTGAACAGCGAGAGTAAGAGATAAGGCATAGTGTCGAATCTCTTATTTTGTAAACATCTCCAAGCACTTCGCAAACATATTGGGCTACAATACAACCCAGCTGGCTGGTGATCCATGAAATAGTAAGTAAGTTAGCCTTGTCCAAGCCAGAATGGCCCATTGAGCACGAGTATATCTCGTGTTTCTGCAACGTGAGGCAGCTTGATGTACAAGCACAACCTCCTGGACAGGACAGCAGTCTGTCATAGGGACATGAAATAGACTGAGACAACATTTATTAAACACAGGTGAGAGGCAGAGATGGGATGAGGGGGTGAGAAGGAGCTCAAATATATTTTTTTAAGTGCTGCCAGGTTCTCCAATCACAGTGTTACTGTACCAGCCAAAACCAAAATAACTAAATTACACAGCAAGCCATTTTCAAGGCCAGGCCACTTCAACTGTGTGTGAGTGTGTAGTGAGACAAAAAAGGCCTCATATGTATTTCACCTACCACACATATAAAGGGATTCGATGGTGAACAACAGGTCTTGTGAGATAAATTGAAATGAGATCAATTGAAATGCTAAACTTTGGCTAGAGGAGACCATTTCTAATCTTCACCCACCAAGTACACACCAGGGTTGTGCTCAATTCAGAATTTTGGAATTAAAACTCAAATTGAATTGGATACACCCCACAGGATCATTTGAGTTTGAGTGACAGAAAGTGGAATTTAACGCAGTGCAATTAAAATCATTTCCACACAGAACATGAGAGTTTCATTGAATCTGACAGGTCAGAATGCAGCATAACTGTCACGTCCTGATCTGTTTCACCTGTCTTTGTGCTTGTCTCCACCCCCCCCCCCCCCCCCCCCCCCCCCCCCCACCAGGTATCTCCTATCTTCACCCATTATAACTGGAACGAATTGCAAAAGTTGCTGAAGTTGGAGACTTATATCTCCCTCACTAACTTTAAACATCAGCTTTCTGAGCAGCTAACGGATCGCTGCAGCTGTACACAGCCCATCTGTAAATAGCCCATCCAATCTACTTACCTCATGCCCATATTGTTTTTATTTACTTTTTTGCTATTTTGCACACCAGTATTTCTACTTGCACATCATCATCTGCTCATCTATCACTCCAGTGTTAATTTGCTAAATTGTAATTACTTCGCTACTATGGCCTATTTATTGCCTTAACTCCTCACGCCATTAGCACACACTGTATATAGACTTTTTATATTGTGTTATTGACTGTACGTTTGTTTACTCCATGTGTAACTCTGTGTTGTTGTTTGTGTCGCACTGATTTGCTTTATCTTGGCCAGGTCGCAGTTGTAAATGAGAACTTGTTCTCAACTGGCCTACCTGGTTAAATAGAGGTGAAATAAAATCAATAAAAAATGATTCCCTGTGCATTTATAACTGTGTTTTCTGTTTGTCTGTTCGTCTTGTCCCATCAAGTCCTACCAGCGTGTTTCCGTGTTTCCTGTGCTCTAATTTTAGTTGTTCCTAGTCTTCCCAGTTCTGACCTTTCTGCCTGTCCTGACCCTGCCTGCCGTTCTGTACCTGCCTGACTCTGATTTGGATTACGACCTACCTTTCGCCTGCCCATTTTACTGTAATAAACTCTGAGACTCGTACTATCCGCCTCCTTTGTCTGCATCTGGTTCTTAGCCTGAGCCGTGATAGTACGAACTGGCCCTGACTGACCCAGCAGACCCGGAACAGCTCCACAACACTGTGTCTCCTCCGCCCTCGTCGTTTCCCTCGGATCACTCGAAGATAGCGTATCTTATAATGCTGATGTCCAGGAGGGCTCTCACCTGGGCGACAGCGGTGTGGGAGCAACAATCCACCGTTTGCCTCACTCTGGAGGAGTTCGTGGCGGAGGTTAGGAAGGTGTTTGATTCTCCGTTGTCCGGGAGAAAGGCTGCACGGAAGCTACCATAGTGTGGCAGACTGCGCGGTAGGGAGTGTTCATTCATCTGCCTCTCCCGCCTCTCCCGCTCTTCTTTGTAGAGAAGAAGGACAAAGCCCTGAGCCCGTGTATCGACTACCGGGGCCTTAAAGACATCACAGTTAAAAAACGCTACCTTCTACCACTCCTCATCTCCTCAGCTTTCGAACCTCTTCAGGGTGTGACCGTCTTCTCAAAGATGGACCTTCGGAACACATACCATCTGGTTTGGATACGGGAAGGAGACAAGTGGAAGACAGCCTTTAACATGGCTAGTAGGCACTATGAGTACTTGGTTATGCCATTTGGACTGACAAACACTCCCGCTGTGTTCCAGGCCCTGGTCAACGATGTGCTCCGGGACATGCTGTTCTGGTTCGTGCTTGTCTACCTCGACGACATCCTTGTCTTCCCGTTCAACTCAAGAGCACGTCCTCCACGTCTGACAGGTCCTTCAGCGTCTCCTGGAGAACCAGACTTTCGTTAAAGCGGAGAAGTGTGAATTCCATCGCTCCACCATCTTCTTCCTAGGATATGTCATCTGTGCAGGACAAGATGAGAGCAGTGGTGGATTGGCCTCAACCCACATCCAGAGTGCAGGGTTTCCTGGGATTTGCTCATTTCTACCGCCGCTTAATCCAGGGTTACAGCACCCTTGCTTCCACCCTCTCAGCACTCACCTCTCCCAAGGTTCTGTTCACATGGTCTCCAGCAGCTGACCAGGTGTTCTCGAACGTCAAACATCGATTCACTACAGCCCCCATCTTAATCCATCTGGACCCATCCCATCAGTTTGTGGTGGAGGTCGATGCCTCGGATGTCGGAGTGGGGGCCATCCTGTCCCAGTGTTCTGCCCAGGACCAAAAGCTGCACCCCTGCGATTGTCTTTCCCATCGTATTACCCCTGCTGAGAGGAACTGTGATGTGGGTAATCGCGAACTATCCCTCCGTCAAGAGGGCATTGGAGAAGTGGAGGCGCTGGTTGGAAGGAGCGGAACACCCAGTCTTAGTGTAGACTGACCATAAGAACCTGGAATATCTCCACACCGTCAAGTGCCTCAGCTCTATTCAAGGCCCAACGTGGTCCAAAAATGTGAAGCCTGATGCACTCTCAAATTTGAATAGCCCTGCTGTTACCCTATCTGACCCCGAGACCATCCTCCCTACCTCCTGTCTGGAGGCTGCACTCATCTGGGGTATAGATAGCCTGGTCGGTAAGGCTAACCGGATGTTTTTCCCGGGCTCTTCCTGTTCCCCGGTCCTGGAATGGGCACATTCCTCGAGACTGACCTGCCCCCCAGGCTCCCGTCGGACCTTGGCTTTCATTTGATGATACTTTTGGTGACCTTCCATGGTTCCTGATGTCTCCTCATTTATCGCCACCTGCACTGTGTGTGCACAAAATAAGCTCTGGCTGGTCTTCTTCATCCACTCCCTCTTCCTCACCGCCCCTGGTCCCACATATCCTTGGACTTTGTTACTGGTCTTCCTCCGTCAGATGGCAACACCATTGTCCTGACGTTGGTGGATAGGTTTTCTAAAGCCGCCCATTTTATTCTCCTTCCCAAGTTACCCTCAGCCAAGGAGTCAGCTCAGCCCGTGGTGCAGGATGTCTTCCGGATCCATGGATCCATGGTCCTCAGTTCTCGTTCTGTAAGGAGTTCTGCACCCTCATTGGGTTGTTGGCCAGCCTGTCCTCTGGTTTTCACCCCCAATCTAACGGCCAATCTCACAACCTGGAGGCGGCTCTTCGTTGCCTCGTCTCCGCCAACCCCACCCCCTGGAGCCAGCAACTTGTGTGGGTGGAATATGCCCGTAACACCCTTCCCTGCTCAGCCACTGGTTTCTCGCCCTTCGAGTGTTCCTTGGGATATCAGCCCCTTCTCTTCCTTGAGCAAGAAGTCAGCATACCCTATGCCCAGATGTTCGTCTGCATCTATCGCCATACCTGGAAGAGAGCCCGGGCTGCTCTTCTGAAGACCACATCCAGTAAGTGGAATGGCTTCAAACACATGGAATCGAGCTGCCCTCCCCAATTAAGTTGCCACCGACCTCCTGTGGTATATTTGTATAGACTATTCGTAATATAGAATATAATAGGCATTTGAATTTCACTGAATTGAATTATATTTCCTTTCATTCAAATTCGATTTGCAATTCTGTATCCTGTCTACTACTTCAATTCAGCAATTCAATTCAAATTCAAGAATTGAATTGGAATTTGAGGCATTATCTATTCAATTCTAAATTGAGCATCACCCTGTTAGACACACAGACATGTACACATAGCCTGAAGTACTAATCTTTATTCAGTTCTAAAACTGGTGTTTACTCTGTTAGTCTCTGTTTTTGTGTATTCGTGTGTGTGTGTGCGCGCATACACGATGTGCGTGTGGGTAGTGTTTGTGTATGTCTAATTAAGTAGAAATGGACAGCCATCTCTAGCTGGCGGGCAGTGGTGGTAACAGCCATGATAAATCAGCAGCCAGCTGAAAAGCTCCTTTCCATTTTTCATTTCACGCCACCGAGTCACAGCCAACACAATAAACTATCTAGCATGGTAATAAGGTGCCATTTCAATTACTATTTCTTCCTCCCCTCCCCTCCCCTCCCCTCCTCTCTCTCTATGGTTAGTTGTCATCCCTGGCTCAAAGTCAGATTGAGAAGGGGAGAATGAGATGGTAATAGGGGAGACCAACCCTGGAACAAACCGTTAAATGTACAGGGTCGGAGAGGACTGGTGATAGGCCAACTCACTCTGACTGTGTCCTTCTGTCTGTCTGGTTTGTTGGACTGATAAGTGGATAGACAGAGAGTTCTGGATTAAGTCACTGATTTATTTGTCATTATACCGTGTCTGTCCTCTTCCTCAAACCCCACCCACAGACTGTACGATTTTAGCCATTTTATGCCATGAGTTTGCCATCCCAAACAAATTCGTAGGTTTTGTCTCGTTCAGTGTGACAGGGTATACATCTGCTGATTAAGTAACACTACGTGGCGGGCCGTAGGTTCCGACAAAGTTCTGTCAGTGTCAGAATAGTCTTAACTTTATCGTGTAGTGTGGCTGGTGTTACAAGCAGATCCCAGTGACTGACCAATAGTCAGAATAATATCTTTAAAACATTCACATGCCGTGCAAGAAGCAAGATTTTTGAGGGAAGCTTATTCTGATTCTGAGTTGGGACATATACAGTTTGTTTGTGAAGACTGTGCACACTTCCAGTGTTTGCGAACTCACTTCCCTAGCGCATGAGCATAGAGAGAGACTTGCGCTGCTTGTGCTGGCACATTTCCCAGAATGACAAAACTCTATTCTTACTTCTCCCCCCCCCCCCCCCCACACACACACACACTCCCAAATTCATCACCCAACCGTTTCCATAGTAACTAATCATTGCATTTGGGATGGGTTCAGAGCTGTGATCAAAGATGATTTGGGCAGATCAGGTAGAACCCCACAGTGTATGCTGTTAGTTCTATCTGTTTTTGTTTGGGGTGCTCATATGCATTACTCATGTATAGAATCAAAATACACATAGTGTAGGTATGGTCTCATACCAACATGGGCATTCAAACACACACACACACACACACACACACACAGACACACACACACACACACACACACACACACACACACACACACACACACACACACACACACATATACACACACACACATCAGGCATGACTACCATACTTATTATAATAATGTGGTAGATATTATTGTGGTTTCTTTCATAAGAGAAAGCCCTGCAGGGACAGGGCTTGTTTATGATAAATATCTTTGATTAATATCTGATTAATATCTCTGACTGACTTCTAATCTGCCTTTTTCACAGATGAATCTGTAGCTGGGGACATCAAGGACTGAACCAGTACACCTGCCACCCACCCACACACACCCACACCCACATCCACACACAAACACACACACAAACACACACACACACCACTCCAGATTCATTAGCATAAAGGTTATACAAATTTTCTATGGAACAGATGGGTGAATATGTGCCAATCACATATCTGTAATGTTGTTTACTATGCTGAATATATGGAATGCTGAGTTCACTCTGCTATGACTACCTACCAATAGCAGTACAGAATACTATATATGCATGTACACTAAGTGTTCAAAACATTAAGAACACCTGCTCTTTAGACATAGACATAGACTGGCCAGGTGAAAGCTTTGACCCTTATTGATGTCACTTGTTAAATCCACTTCAATCAGTGTAGATGAAGGGGAGGAGACAGGTTAAAGGATTTTTAAACCTTGAGACAACTGAGACATGGATTGTGTATGTGTGCCATTCAGAGGGTCAATGGGCAAGAGAAAAGATTGAAGTGCCTTTGAACTGGGTATGGTCGAAGGCAGTGTTGTAGTACTCGAGACCAGTCTTGGTCTCGAGTCTGGTCTCTGGACCACATGAGTGTCTCGGTCTTGTCTCAGTGTCAGATACATGTTTACTCGGTCTTGACTAGCGGGGTAAAAACCTAAATTATTAGCTCCCATTCAGTCAGAGTATAAAACTGCTTTTCCAGGCCAAATATCCCCACTCCTTTCATGACACATTAACATCTGACTGCCTATCGAAACCTGGACTTCCTACTTTACTCCTAACATTACTGTCCTTTACTTTAGTTGAAAAATATCCTCAAACTTTGTCAGAACTTCCTTAATTCACTGGTAGGGAATAGTTGGGGAACAAGCACTAACTATTAGTAAGGGGACACTGGGGACCGAAAGTATGTGGACACCTGCTTGTCGAACATCTCATTGCAAAATCATGGGCATTAAAATGGAGTTGGTACCCCCTTTGCTGCTATAACAGCCTCCTCTCTTCTGGGAAGGCTTTGCTGCAGGAACTTGCTTCCATTCAGCCACAAGAGCATTAGTGAAGTTGGGCACTGATGTTGGGCGATTAGGCCTGGCTCACAGTCGGTGTTCCAATTCATCACAAAAAGGTGTTAGATGGGGTTGAGGTCAGGGATATGTGCAGACCAGTCAAGTTCTTCCACACCAATCTCAACAAACCATTTCTGTATGGACCTTGCTTTATGCATGGGGGAATTGTCATGCTGAAACAGGAAAGGGCCTTCCCCAAACTGTTGCCACAAAGTTGGAATCACAGAATATCATAGTATGCTGTAGCGTAACATTTATTTTCACTGGAACTAAGGGGCTTAGCCCAAACCATAAAAAACCGCCCCAGACCATTATTCATTCTCCACCAAACTTTAGTTGGCACAATGCATTGGGGCAGATAGCGTTCTCCTGGCATTAGCCAAACCCAGATTCGTCCATCAGACTTCGAGATGGTGAAACGTGATTCATCACTCAAGAGAAAGCATTTCACCTTTATTTAACCAGGTAGGCAAGTTGAGACCAAGTTCTCATTTACAATTGCGACCTGGCCAAGATAAAGCAAAGCAGTTTGACACATACAACGACACAGTTACACATGGAGTAAAACAAACATACAGTCAATAATACAGTATAAACAAGTCTATATACGATATGAGCAAATGAGGTGAGATAAGGGAGGTAAAGGCAAAAAAAGGCCATGGTGGCAAAGTAAATACAATATAATGGCGGCAAGCTTTACACCACTCCAGCTGACGCTTGGCATTGCGCATGGTGATATTAGGTCTGTGTGCGGCTGCTCGGCCATGGAATCCGATTTAATTAAGCTTCCAATGAACAGTTCTTGTGCTGACACGTGATAGATACAGTGCCTTGCGAAAGTATTCGGCCCCCTTGAACTTTGCGACCTTTTGCCACATTTCAGGCTTCAAACATAAAGATATAAAACTGTATTTTTTGTGAAGAATCAACAACAAGTGGGACACAATCATGAAGTGGAACGACATTTATTGGATATTTCAAACTTTTTTAACAAATCAAAAACTGAAAAATTGGGCGTGCAAAATTATTCAGCCCCTTTACTTTCAGTGCAGCAAACTCTCTCCAGAAGTTCAGTGAGGATCTCTGAATGATCCAATGTTGACCTAAATGACTAATGATGATAAATACAATCCACCTGTGTGTAATCAAGTCTCCATATAAATGCACCTGCACTGTGATAGTCTCAGAGGTCCGTTAAAAGCGCAGAGAGCATCATGAAGAACAAGGAACACACCAGGCAGGTCCAAGATACTGTTGTGAAGAAGTTTAAAGCCGGATTTGGATACAAAAAGATTTCCCAAGCTTTAAACATCCCAAGGAGCACTGTGCAAGCGATAATATTGAAATGGAAGGAGTATCAGACCACTGCAAATCTACCAAGACCTGGCCGTCCCTCTAAACTTTCAGCTCATACAAGGAGAAGACTGATCAGAGATGCAGCCAAGAGGCCCATTATCACTCTGGATGAACTGCAGATATCTACAGCTGAGGTGGGAGACTCTGATCATAGAACAAGTATATTGCACAAATCTGGCCTTTATGGAAGAGTGGCAAGAAGAAAGCCATTTCTTAAAGATATCCATAAAAAGTGCCGTTTAAAGTTTGCCACAAGCCACCTGGGAGACACACCAAACATGTGGAAGAAGGTGCTCTGGTCAGATGAAACCAAAATTGAACTTTTTGGCAACAATGCAAAACGTTATGTTTGGCGTAAAAGCAACACAGCTGAACACACCATCCCCACTGTCAAACATGGTGGTGGCAGCATCATGGTTTGGGCCTGCTTTTCTTCAGCAGGGACAGGGAAGATGGTTAAAATTGATGGGAAGATGTATGGAGCCAAATACAAGACCATTCTGGAAGAACACCTGATGGAGTCTGCAAAAGACCTGAGACTGGGATGGAGATTTGTCTTCCAACAAGACAATGATCCAAAACATAAAGCAAAATCTACAATGGAATGGTTCAAAAATAAACATA
This sequence comes from Oncorhynchus clarkii lewisi, assembly GCF_045791955.1. Taxonomy (NCBI): domain Eukaryota; kingdom Metazoa; phylum Chordata; class Actinopteri; order Salmoniformes; family Salmonidae; genus Oncorhynchus; species Oncorhynchus clarkii. The sequence continues at coordinate 6,470,838 of NC_092160.1, read as the reverse complement.
TCCAGGTGTTAGAATGGCCAAGTCAAAGTCCAGACCTGAATCCAATCGAGAATCTGTGGAAAGAACTGAAAACTGCTGTTCACAAATGCTCTCCATCCAACCTCACTGAGCTCGAGCTGTTTTGCAAGGAGGAATGGGAAAAAATGTCAGTCTCTCGATGTGCAAAACTGATAGAGACATACCCCAAGCGACTTACAGCTGTAATCGCAGCAAAAGGTGGCGCTACAAAGTATTAACTTAAGGGGGCTGAATAATTTTGCACGCCCAATTTTTCAGTTTTTGATTTTTTTAAAAGGTTTGAAATATCCAATAAATGTCGTTCCACTTCATGATTGTGTTCCACTTGTTGTTGATTCTTCACAAAAAAATACAGTTTTATATCTTTATGTTTGAAGCCTGAAATGTGGCAAAAGGTCACAAAGTTCAAGGGGGCCGAATACTTTCGCAAGGCACTGTATCATTGTATGTGTGACGCACACAAAATGTATGGTCACATTTGTGTTTATGTATTGTTTATTTGTAATGGGCAAGAATACTTTTACTGAAATCTCAGTCCTCCAAAGTTTCACCATTGCAGTGTATTTAGAATACTGTTGGCCAATAGGGGACAGTTAGATGTGTTTGCTTCACACTGGGACTATATGCGATCCTGCACCTGTGCATCCTCATACAGTGGCTTGCAGAAGAACTCACCCCCCTGGGCATTTTTCCGATTTTGTTACCTTACAACCTGGAATTAACATTGATTTTTGGGGTGTTTGTTTCATTTGATTTACACAACATGCCTACCACTTTGAAGGTGCAAAATATTTTTTATCGTGAAAAATAAGAAATAAGACAAAAGAACAGAAAACGTGAGCTTGCATAACTATCCCCCCCCCCCCCCCCCCCCCCCAAAGTCAATACTTTGTAGAGACACCTTTTGCAGCAATTACAGATGCAAGAGTCTTGGGGTATGTCTCTATAAGCTTGGCATGTCTAGCCACTGGGATTTTTGCTCATTCTTCAAGGCAAAACTGCTCCAGCTCCTTCAAGTTGGATGAGTTCCGCTGGTGTACAGCAATCGTTAAGTCATTCCACAGATTCTCAATTGGATTGAGGTCTAGGCTTCGACTAGGCTATTCCAAGACAATTAAATGTTTCCCCTTAAACCACTCGTGTTGCTTTAGCATTATGCTTAGGGTCATCGTCCTGCTGGAAGGTGAACCTCCGTCCCAGTCTCAAATCTCTGGAAGACTGAAACATGTTTCCCTCAAGAATTTCCCTGTATTTAGCGCCATCATTCCTTCAATTCTAACCAATTGACAGTCCCTGCCGATGAAAAACCAACCAATACCATCCCCACAGTGAAGCATGCTGGTGGCAGCATCATGCTGTGGGGATGGTATTCTCAGGGTGATGAGGTGTTGGGTTTGCGCCAGACATAGCGTTTTCATGATGGCCAAAAAGCTACATTTTAGTCATATCTGACCAGAGTACCTTCTTCCATATGTTTGGGGAGTTTCCCACGTGCCATTTGGTGAACACCAAACGTGTTTGCTTGTTTTTTCTTTAAGCAATGGCTTTTTTTTGGCCACTCTTCCATAAAGCCCTGCTCTGGGGAGTGTACAGCTTAAAGTGGTCCTATGGACAGAAACTCCAATCTCCACTGTGGAGCTTTGCTGCTCCTTCAGGGTTATCTTTGGTCTCTTTGTCGCCTCTCTGATTAATTCCTTGCCTGGTCTGTGAGTTTTGGAGGGTGGCCCTCTCTTGGCAGGTTTGTGGTGCCATATTCTTTCCATTTTTTAATAATGGATGGATGTGGAATGTTCAAAGTTTCTGATATTTTTTTATAACCCAACCCTGATCTGTACTTCTCCACAACTTTGTCCCTGACCTGTTTGGAGAGCTCCTTGGTCTTTATGGTGCCGCTTGCTTAATGGTGTTGCAGACTCTGGGGCCTTTCAGGACAGGTGTGTATATACTGAGATCATGTGACAGATCATGTGACAGGTGGACTTTATTTAACTAATTATGTGACTTCTGAAGGTAATTGGTTGCACCATATCTTATTTAGGGGCTTCATAGCACAGGGGGGTGAATACATAAACACGCACAACTTTTCCGTTTTATTTTCACTTCACCAATTTTGACTATTTTGTGTATGTCCACTACATGAAATCCAAGTAAAATCGGAAAAACGCCAAGGAATATGAAAAAACACCAGGGGGGATGAATACTTTTGCAGGTATTCACATAGTTTTGTAACTTGCCTGTTGAAGTGATTGTAATGGTTTGAAACAACACAGTAATTGTAAAACTTCATATTAGACAGAAAACGCATGTCGAGTGTAAAATGAAAAGATGGCGGTGCATTCCTTTGATCTAAAAAAAACAAATCGAAAAAGAGACTCCTGACAATATCCTAAGGGTTTAGAGAATTTAATGTTGTAACTGTGATGTTTAAGAACTTTGTAATTGTTGTACTGTAAAAGTTAGAAAAGCTGCTAGCTATTGGCTAGCTCCAGTTAGCTATTGGCTAGCTCCAGTTAGCTATTGGCTAGCTCCGGTTAGCTTTTGGCTAGCTCTGGTTAGCTGTTTACTAGTTCCGGTCAGTTGGTTGCTAGCTTCGGTTAGCTCTATGCTAGCTTGTTCAGTTGTTTTCCAATAATTAGCATTACACTGTGTGAATTTATTTTGAGCATGGGTATAAAGTAACTTCTAATGAGTTATACCAGTCTTTAAATGCTTTCATGTTTTAGAATGTCTTATGGGGCTATAGTGGGCAACAGTGAACTACATTATTATAACCTAAACAGGTGAATTTTTTACGACCTAAACAGGTCTCTTTTTACGCTTCTGCCACTCTCTGTTCATCATATATGCACAGTCACTTTAACGATACCTACATGTACATACTACCTCAATAAGCCTGACTAACAGGTGTCTGTATATAGCCTTGCTACTCTTTTTTCAAATGTCTTTCTACTGTTGTTTTACTTCTTTACTTACCCACACACACACACACACACACACACACACACACACACACACACACACACACACACACACACACACACACACACACACACACACACACACACACACACACACACACACACACACACACACACACAAACATATATATATTTTTTGGGCACCATTGGTTAGAGCCTGTAAGTAAGCATTTCACTGTAAGGTTTACACCTGTTGTATTCGGCGCACATGACATATAAACCTTGATTTGATTTGATTTGAATTAAAATGAAGAGTAAATGTGTTAGGGGCATAAATGTAAAGAATTTTAGGATGTGAATTGGATTGGAATATAATATTTGTTATGTGTAAATTGATGTATTTTTTATATGTTTATGAAATAATAATGTCAAGGATTTACGAGACAAATTATTAAATACCCTTAAAAAAATACAACGAAAAGACAGAAAAAGACGATTTGCACTGTTGAATAAAATAATGGAGAACCTTTGAAAGAGAAGCCACGTTCTCCTGTTTCATCATTTATCCTGAGTTACAGGAAGTTATTATCTGCTGCACCAGTCCCAAAACTGGGACCTGCAACATATCCAGATGGCATTTTAATTTATTTATCAGTACCAGAACATTCTCTGTAATTTATTTTACTACTGTATAAGGATTCAAAGTCAGTTGGGAGAAAAAGGAAAATGGGCATTATTTCAGTTAATAAATAAGATTGAATCTGATGTTCAAAGATGGAGATCTCTCCCTATTTCTCAAAATGAACATGTTACGATGGTTCATTTATTTAATTCCAGGCCATGCCAGTTTCAATTCTATCTAACTTTTTTTTATATAATAAATGGCCTGCTCTCAAACTTCGTTTGGAGTTTAAAGACCTCAAGAGTCAAATGGACGGTTTTACACTTACCCTGTAAAGCTGAAGGTCTTGGACTACCTCAAATGTACATGGAGGGGAATCGAAGCCATGAATGTAATACCTTATGATCTAAAATACTACTTCGGGTCCAAGGCGTTGAAGAGAAAAAAAAAGCTGACAATCCAATGATTCTCAATTCCATTCGTATTTGGGAAAATGTACATCCATTCATGAGGTGGAAATAACCAATATCGCTAAGTACCCCTATTTGGAATAACCCCACCTTACCTCAAGTGCTCAATGAAAACACCTTTAAGTCCTGGTTCCAAAGTGGAATAATACATTTTGAACACGTGTACTATGACGGACCTCTGCTGTCATTCAATCAATTACAAGGAAGATTTGGATTATCCAAGGCCGATTTCTTTACGTTCTTACAACTCAGAAGTCTCTTCCACAGAATCTGGATGAACCGAAGGTATCTAGCATAGGAAAAAATACTGAAAGAAGCTGCTACGCCAAAGATGTTAATTGCCAAATTATATAAAGTGTTGACTGAAACTCTGCCTGATGGTTCAGAACTTATAAGGAAGAAATTCAAGAGAACCACTGGTCACGGACATGTGAAAATGTCATACCTGCTCCTGCAAAATAAGACATAAACTACTGCAATTTGAAATAATGCCCATTTTCCAACCAGAAAAGTCACATCTCTGCGGGAGTTACAAAAAGCACAATGGAACCCTATGCTGTAGTCCTGTGATAAACTGATGCCATTCTGGGATCATGTATGCGCTATCATGTCATTGGGTGTGTCAATTTATATCCATCCATCTCCACGATTTTGTCTGTTGGGAAATTTAAATATTGGGGCTACATTTATTTTTGTATATACAGTATATATATATTATTTCACCTTTATTTAACTAGGCAAGTCAGTTAAAGAACAAATTCTTATTTGCAATGAAGGCCTGCCAAAAGGCAAAAGGCCTCCTGCTGGGACGTTCCAGTTTCTAGCTGTAGCAAACTGAAAATATGAGCGACCCAGGGATGTGTGTGCTTTGAGGAACTTTAACAGAATGTGACTGGCAGAACAGGTGTTGTATGTGGAGGATGAGGGCTGCAGTAGATATCTCAGATAGGGGTGTGTGAGGCCTACGAGGGTTTCATAAATAAGCATCAACCAGTGGGTCTTGCGATGTATATACAGAGATGACCAGTTTACAGAGATGACCAGAGTAGCATAGATTGCAGTGATGTGTCCTATAAGGAGCATTGAAAAGTTTTGTAATGTAGGTATAATTGCTGCAAAACAATGTATAGCCAACAATTGGAATGGCTCATATTTACCCTCGATAACACACTGGAGGACTGAACTATCTAGCTACATACCGTTGGATTTTGTATACCGCAATATTGAAAGTGCCTTTTAATAGCCGAGCAACGGCACACATTTCAGCAAATAAACGGCTGTTTAAAATAAACATCCAGTCTAAATTAATTGTTTACAAGGTTACCATGACTTATTTATGAGGTTTAATGTTTAATATGTTACACTAAATAATTCAGTAAAGACTCAAAAGAATGATGGCAATCATCCGTTTTTATCGCCTGTAAGAAACTGCTAGCCATTGACTGCTAACAGCTGAGATCTGCTAGCTAACTGGCAAGCACAAAAAACAGTCAACAACTTCGGGAGGACAGACCCCAAGAAATCGTCCGATCCCCCTCTAGTGGCAAAAGTAAGAATTGCCGGAAATGCGCAGTCAAAGAGGACTCCTGATATCTCCAAGACTGACATGTAGAATTTTTTGTATCTTATCTGTTGTTGTCTAGTACTGTCTTTTTACTAGATAGGGCCGTCTACTTTAAGTGCCGCCTGTCTTCCCAGTAGCCTACTTGGTATGTGAACTGCTGACTGCTATTACCTTGAAGATGATCATTGACACATCAACCAGGGCAATTTGTGAATGATGTTCTTTTCGTAATCAGTAGCTGTATTGGAGGGGGAGTGGTTTCTTCTCTTCTATGGCAATCAGCAATTAGTACCGGGAGGTTTGCTCTTCACCTTTGCAAGGCAATTAGCAATTAGTATTAGTACTTCAGTCTCGACAGTTTTCTCCGTGGCAGCTGTAAGCGGTGGTCTCGTCGCAAAAATAAGGCTGTCGCCGAAACAAAGGCGGTTCTGTCGAGTTATTCAAGGAAGTAAAAAGAGGAACGCTCCACACCACTCTCTCACTTTAGTATCTTAACTAGTTATTGTCGGATGATCTCATTTTGTTATTTTGTAGCTTTGACAACTATGTGTGTGTTTTCCATACCTATCTTCTCCTCTCCCTACAGGCTATATAGACGCTCCCCACCTCTTGGCTGCAACCGTTCTAATTTAGTGTATCCTGCACGCACAACCCATGTGGAATTCCTGGTCTCTAGCAGTGGTTTGAACTGCCGATCTGCGAACAAGAACGCTGAGTTCATCTCAGCTTATGCTGCCCTTCAGTCCCTTTTTTGCCCGAGCCATGGATCCCCCAGAGAACACTGCTAGTCCAGCTGCCGGCTCTTCATCTGACTACGTTTTCTCTCAAAGTCTGAGAGCATCTGGTTACCCCTGTGGTGGCACAGGGCTACTCATTTCTCCTAATAGGAGATGTGTCTTTTCTCCCTCTCTCACCTGTCCATCTGCTCATTTGAATTCCATGCTGTCACTGTCACTTGTCCACTCAAGCTTAACATTGTTATCATCTATCGACCCCCAGGTGTCCTTGGAGAGTTACTCAATGAGCTTGACACCTTGGTAAGCTAATTTCCTGATGATGGCTCACCGCTCTTCGTACTTGGCGACTTCAACCTTCCTCCTGTCTCGGCCCTCCCCTCCTGCTCCGTGGCTGAGTGACTTATTGCGAGCTTACAGAACAGGGCTGCGGGCAGCTGGGCAAAAATGTAGGAAAACTAAACTTCTGGAGGATCTATCATCCTTTCACTCTCTTCTCTCTATCTTCTCTTCCTATGTATCCACTGCTAACGCCACTTTATATCAATCTACATGTCAAGCTTCTAACCCTAGGAAACTATTTTCCACATTCTCCTTCCTTAAACAAATAAAAAACAGACTAGTTATTTCATTTGTCTTTTTCCCTAATCTCTCAGGTTTTTTTCTACCATCTCATCCAGTATTGATGTGCTCAATCTGTCACTGTGACTGTCTGACGTCAGAATAATTTGGCTAAGTTGTGCCGTAATGCTTCTCGTGAATGTAATTTAATTATGGGGAAACCAGAACCAGATTAACCCTTATGAAACACGTGTGTGTGTGTATATATGCATGTGTGTATGTGCGTGCTTGTGTACGTGTGTACAGTATCTGCCTGCAGGCTCCTTAATCCATGGAACATATGTCAAATAAATCTAGAGGGGAGAAAATCCAATCTGTTCAAATGTTACCTGCGGTCCATGGGTCCAACTGTGTGTCATCAACCCTAGGACAGAGACAACCAGCCCAAGAAACACACACATATTGCAAAATCACATACACATAAATATATCCCCCCGGTCACACGCACACTATTCCATCTCTCCCCTGTCACTCAGTGTGTCCCCAGTGAATGGTGGGAGGCAGGCAGGTAGATTAAATATGTATTGGGAGGCAGTGATAGCAGACCAGAAGCCATTAGCCGGTATAAATGTATAATTTTCCCTCCTGCATATTTCACTGGCCTAAATGCTCCCACCACAAACAGGCCTACATTTACAATGCCGAATACATCTTAATTAAAATGAGAGTCAGCCCTCAATTAGGGCTGAGTCTCTGGATTGAGATGGAATGAATTAATAAATAAAACAGATAAACAAGGCAGACAAACAGGGAACCTTGGAATTGTGTTTTTATGCAGGGTGACGTGCTTAGAGAGAGTCAAAGGTCAGCTGATGGTATGAGGAATGATTAGGGCTTGATAATATATACATGAACTTTGTGTGTATCTATCCAGCTAACAAACACAGAGGTCAATCTCTCTCTCTCTCTCTCCTGTCACGCTATCTGCCCCTATCCCTGTCATCCTCACTCTCTCGCTCTCTCTCTCTCTCCATCAACAATTTTCTTTAATCTCTCCCCCTACTCTCTACATTGCCCTTACCCTCACTCCCTCCCTCCCTTCCTCTCTATCTCCCTCTCTCCCCTACCTTCCATCGCTCCCTCCCCCTCTTCCTCTCTCCCCTCCACTCCCTCTCTCCTCTCTCCCTGTATTAATGCAGTGTGTGGTGGTTGGTGACTCTGGGTACAGTGACAGTTAGCCAACGGCCGCAGGGTGACCGGAGCCCCGGGGGAATTAATCAACGCCACAATAATCAATATGGGAAGAGTGTCCAGGCCGAGCCGTGTCGCGCCACGTCAAGCTCCCCGCTATTCTACCCGCTCCTCTCCCCCATTCACCCACAATACCAGGCAGCTAAGGGCCACGACTGACTGATGACTCACCCACGGCAACGTCGAGCAAAAACAACATCGATAATCATCAACGGCAAACCGGCAACGGAACACACACACACAACAAAACAAACACACACACACACACACTCCCCAGTTACAACATCATCCGTCACCCGGAGACAAAGATGGGCCAGGGAGTGAGAAGCAGGGAGGAGAGAGGATGGGGGTGTTAGGTGTTACGGGGATGAAGGGGAGGGGGGTAGATGTCTGTTTAACTGCCAACAAGCTTCTTCTGCTGCTGCTGGGCTCTCGCTCTCTCCATCTGCTTTCTCTCTCTCTCTTTCTGATCTCTCTCTCTTTCTCTCTAACATATTCATTCAGATATCAGTTTAAAAACAAACAGCAGAGCGATGACAACAATAGCAATCTGCCAGTTGTGTCTGGCGTTGTGGCGACAGCTCGGACCACTTATCAGGAGCCAATTAGAGAACAGTAGCACCCAGAGTCTTCCATCAATCTGACTGGGGGGCCACTTAGGGAGTCGATTTGCCACTTATCACACCACTACAGACCAGTAAGGCCTTCATAATATATTCTGAGTGGAGGGAAGGCGAGGGAGTGAAGTGGGGTTGTAGTGTGTTTAAATGGTGATGTAGGATGTTCTCATAATAGTCAAGGTTGTATGACCTTGCATCTGACATTGGGCAGACCCTTCTCTATCTACCCAAATAGGCCGAGTTTTAGCCTCTTTCGAGATGAGGTGTGCGATTGGTTGGCTGCTCCTATGGTAGTTAACATAGAGGTCAGTCATTGGTCCGTTGTCTAGCATGGAGGTTTGTCTTACCCTGTTTTTCGAAGAGTTTGCTGCTGACGATCTCGGCCATGGAGGACACCTTCTGTTTCTGCAGCTTGTCAGCAGGGATACAGGTGTAGAATTCATACAGCAACTGACTGGAGAGAGGAAAGGAGGCATGGAGAGAGGAAGGGGGAGAGGGAGGGGGTGTGGAGAGAGGAAGAGGGAGAGAGAGGGGGTGTGGAGAGAGGAACAGGGAGAGGGAGGGGGTGTGGAGAGAGGAAGAGGGAGGGGGTGTGGAGAGAGGAAGAGGGAGAGAGAGGGGGTGTGGAGAGAGGAAGAGGGAGTGGGAGGGGGTGTGGAGAGAGGAAGAGGGAGAGGGAGGGGGTGTGGAGAGAGGAAGAGGGAGTGGGAGGGGGTGTGGAGAGAGGAAGAGGGAGAGGGTGTGGAGAGAGGAAGAGGGAGTGGGAGTGGGTGTGGAGAGAGGAAGAGGGAGTAGGAGGGGGTGTGGAGAGAGGAAGAGGGAGAGGGAGGGGTGTGGAGAGAGGGTTAAGGGAGAGGGAAAGGGAGAAAGAGAGACAGTGAAAGGAAAATGAAAGGAAAGGGTGAGAGAGGGTGGGGAAGTGGAGAATTAGATCAATTGTTCAGCAAGGCTAGAAGAGCAATATTGCAAAGTCTCTAGCTACCGTTTTAATTAAACACTTTCATTTCAATTGTAAACACGTAGCACATGGGTTGATTCCATGTAGAGTGATAGTCTTTTCTCGTTTTTCCGACACGTTTGTTTAATCTTTTACGAATCAGGTATTTGAAGCAGTTGAAATTACACATGTAAGTCAGAACTAGACATTAACTGCCATTCTGACCTGAGCAGGCTCGGGAGAGAAGAGATACAGATACAGATACACAGCACAGAAACTAGAGATGTATCCCAAATGGTAATTTTCCCCACTGGCGTTCCCGGGTAACCCCCACAGAGGGTTACAGTCAAATCCTTTTCTCAGTAATCCTCCAAGATGTCATTCATAAACCTTTTTCATTTCCATATGTACTAGGAAACTAATTCTTCTTTTTCTTCTTCTTGGGCATCGGGAATATAACTGAAAAAAGGGCCTCAGGTCTTGAAAAAAATAACAAATTGAATTGAAAGTAAGGGGATATCGGTGAACACGTGTTGTGGTCAAGGCTACGATGGCGCCAGTGCAATGAGTGGAGTTTACTCAGGTTACAGAAGCACCTATCAGTCTGAGTGCCTGATCGTTTATCGAATCAGATATTTGAAGCAGTTGAAATTACACATGTAATTCAGAAGCAGACATTAACTGCCATTCTGACCTGAGCAGGCTCGGGAGAGAAGAGAGTTTATGAGCTATGAGATTTATTTTAGTGGTGTAAAGTACTTAAGTAAAAAATACTTTAATGTACCACTTAAGTTGTTTTTTGGGGTATCTGTACTTTACTTTACTATTGATATTGTTGACTACTTTTACTTCACTACATTCCTAAAGAAAATAATGTACTTTTTACTCCATACATTCTCCCCCGACACCCAAAAGTACATGTTACATTTTGAATGCTTAGCAGGACAGGAAAATGGTCCAATTCACACACTTATCAAGAGAAAATCCCTGGTCATCCCTACTGCCTCTGATCTGGCACTCACTAAACATAAATTATTCATTCGTAAATGATGTCTGAGTGTTTGGAGTGCGCCCCTGGCTATCCATACATTTTAAAAACAAGAAAATGGTGCCGTCCGGTTTGCTTAATATAAGGAATGTGAAATGATTTATACTTTTACTTTAGATACTTAAGTATATTTTAGAGACTACACTTACTTTTGATACTGAAGCATATTTAAAACCAAATACATTTAGCTTTCACTTGCGCTTGAGTCATTTTCTATTAAAGATATCTTTACTTTTGGGTACTTTTTCCACCACTGACTGAGTGTACAAAACATTAAGAACAACCCCCCCCCCTAGCTAGACCTTGTGAAAACAGATGAGCCAAACTCGCGAACTAGCGACGGACACTAATGACGAGACAAGGTGCTGTCACCCTCAGCCCGGAATCCAATCAAATAAGAATTAAATGAGCCAGTTACAAAGTCTCGGCAGCTTCTTAGGGAGATTGAGCATGGGGGCGTCCATTCTGCAGATACATTTATTAATGTGGTTGACACAGTACTTTCATTAGCTAGATGAACAACAAATTAAATGATAATGCCAACCACTTTTCAGACAGTATAGAGAGCTGATCCGTGGCGCATCGCGTGCTAATTAGACGCTCTAATTTCAATCTAATTACAAATTGAAAAATCATGCTATTGTATTATATAAGGCTGTCTGTCCTACAGAGGCCCACGTCCCAACCCTCCTAGGCGCGGCCCTGCTGGGTGTTTGTGTTCATTTATTAAACCAAAGTTATGGCTCTCCCGTAAGGACCCAGAGCACTGCAATAAAGCGTTGAAATATCACCATTAAGATCTTTAGGGCATTTCTTCCTAGAGTCACTGTTAAGATTATTGTTTGTGGTTCGTTGAGTCTACAGTACATCACCTTGATTGTTGGTGCGTATGTGTTTGGTCTGTTCTTGCCACTATCATTCTGGTGCAGGTGGCCAGGTGTTTTAGGTAACACCTCCATGACATTGTGTTGACACTCAACCACTCCAGAGATACAACAGACCAGACAGGTTTGGACTGTCTGAACAGAGTTCCACACACCCAGAAAAAAACACACCCCCACACACATACACACACACACTCACCTCAGAGAGTCTCAGACACAGGTCACGGGAAGGCCAGGCCTGAAATAAAGATGTTGTTTTTTGCTGGAACCAAACGTCTGTCTGCCATAAGGAGACTCGAGACCCATTTCATTATAAAGCTAAAAGGTCTGGGGATGTGGTAGAGTCACATCTATGTTCATTATGGGTACTGTAAAGGCAAGGCTGTCTGTCTTTGAGGGGTTCATGAAAGGTTAATGGAAGATGTGACGAGTCACTGTGAGTTAAAGAGAGCTGGGGAATAAGGTTGTGACCTTGGTAGAGGGCTGGGAGACAGAGACAGTGTTTTAGACTGTTTTGTTTTGTTGGGTTTTTGTGGAGACAACGTCATGAGACAGTTATCAGCCAGAGGGACGGGGGGGTCAGAGGGGAAGTTAGTGGACGTTAGGTACAGGTGACTGAGGTGAGAGACACGTCACTTCACGTTGCACCCTGGGAAGGCTCTGAGCGATGTTGACAGCGGTTCTATTTACTATTCCTGTGGAGGCGGCAGAGGATAGCACTCACCTCAGGAGTTTGGCGTCAAACACTGTCTCCACATCCTGCAAGACTGTGGGTAGGTACTTCAGAGCAGCCACCTGGAGAGAGAGACAGAGAGAGACCGACAAAGAGAGAGAGAGGCAGAGAGGGAGAGAGACATGCACATGGATGGGAAAGAATCATAAAACCTGAAATCGGGACAAATGAGGTCATATCAATAAATGAGCAAGGTAAAAAAAAAAGATGGAGAGACAGAGAAATGTACTGTAGAGCATTAGGAGAGGAGAGATGAGGAGGAGAGAGGTAGAGAAGTTGGAGTGTTTACCTGTAGCAAGACTGTTGTGTTGTGGTCACTCCTCATTAGTTGGTTGATGGACTCGAATAGTCTCCGTAGAGATTCCTCAAACTCTTTCTGCTCTTTCCCTTCATACAGCCTGGAGAGAGGGGGGCAGGGGGGAGGAAAAGGGGAGGAAAGAGGAAGAGAGGGGGGCACGGTTAATGTCTCCAACAGGATTTAAAAAGGGAAGGTGTACCAAAAACGCGCTACATTCAGCATTACTACGTAAGCCTGCTTGTTAGTCCCCAAAATGTACTCAGATCTATACAGACACGAGTGCTCCCTTTTCTTTCCTTTCTGGGGTAACGAATGCTTTTAAGGACTTACGTAGTTCTAGTTGACTGTTGTTGGGGGAAACGAAAGGAGTAAGGAGGCTAGGTCACATGGAGGCTACGTCAAACTAGACAGAGGAGACTTTACAGTACACAACCTCTACCAGATACTGACAGTAGAGTACCATCTCTGAATACAAAGCTATGCCAAGTGTTTCATGTTGTATCTTGTTTCACCTTGTGTCTCCAACAAAACATCACAATCCCTAAAGTTGTCTACTCCTCCCTTTCTATTCTTTGTTAAACTCCTCTATCTATCCCTACCGTTGTAACTAATGTTTTCTCATTACTCTCCTTTCGTCTCGCTCCTCCTCCCCAGCCCTCCATCCCTCTTCCTTCCTACATCTCCTAATGTCTCACTGTAATTCTGTGGTAAATGTTAATTGCAAGCATGGGTCGTGGGTGCTGGGGGGGGGGATTACAGCAGGGATCATCAACTAGATTCAGTCGCGGGACAATTATTTTCTTGTGCGGAAGGTCAGGGGGCCGGAACATAATTACAAATCATTTGTACACTGCAAATTGACAGCATGAAGCCCTTACAGATCAAATATTTTGACTAAAACATAACCGTTTCAAACCGTGCTTACATTTCTATATGATATACAGTACCTTCAGAAAGTATTCACACCTCTTGAGATTTTATTGTGTTACAGCCTGAATTGAAAACTAAATAGGGCTTTTTGTCACTGGCCTACACACAGTACCTCATCATTTCAAAGTGTAATTATGTTTTTAGAAATGTTTACAAATTATTTTAATGTAACTTTTGTTTAACTAGGCAAGTCAGTTAAGAACAAATTCTTATTTACAAGGCGGCCTAACCCGGGCCAAGCCCAAGCCTGGAATCAAACCTGGGTCTATAGTGATGCCTCTAGTACTGAGATGCAGTGCCTACGACCGCTGCTCCACTCAAGAGCCAAAATGAATTACATATGAAAAGCTGAAATGTCGTGAGTCAATAAGTATTCAACCCCTTTGTTATGACAAGCCTAAATAAGTTCAGGAGCAAACTTGGCAAGTCACATAAGTTGCATGGACTCACTCTGTGGGCAATAATAGAGTTGATGTCCGCACCCTCAGCGGAAATCTAATTAGCATGATAGAAAAATCCCCATCAAAATCTGCCTGTTTAAACTCAAACAATCTGTTTTGCATGAACTGTGTCTCAATCCACCACATCTGCCAATGGCGGCCTTCCGCATCTGCGGTGGAAGGTGGCCGAGCTACAGCGATGTTTGCCAGACCCCGAGACATCGCGAAAACGTCTGAATCGTCCAAACAGTTTGGGCTACACCAATATGGAAAGGTGAGACTCTGACGAACACATACAGTTAGAGACACCTACTCATTCTAGGGTTTTTCTTTATATTTACTATTTTCTACACTGTAGAAAAAAATAGCAAAGGCATCAAAACGATGAAATAACACACAAGGAATCATGTAGTAACGACAGTCCATCATTACTTTAAGACAATCCAGATCATTTCAAGAATTTAGAAAGTTTCTTCAAGTGCAGTCGTAAAAACCATCAAGCACTATGATGAAACTGGCTCTAATGAGGACCGCCACAGGAAAGGAAGATCCAGAGTTACCTCTGCAGAGGATAAATTCATTAGAGTTACCAGCCTCAGAAATCGGCAATTAACTGCACCTCAGATTGTTTCACAGTGCTCAAGTAACAGACACATCTCAACATCAACTGTTCAGATGAGACTGTGTGAATCAGGCATTCATGGTCGAATTGCTGCAAAGAAACCACTACTAAAGGACACCAACAATAAGAATAGACTTGCTTGGGCCAAGAAACACAAGCAATGTACAGTGGACCGGTGAATTTTTGAAAATGTTTGATTTTTGGGTCCAACCGCGTGACTTTGTGAAAAGCATAGTAGGTGAACGGATGATCTCTGCATGTGTGATTCCCACTGTGAAGCATGGAGGAGGAGGTGTGATGGCGTGGGGGTGCTTTCCTGGTGACACTGTCTGTGATTTATTTAGAATTCAAGGCACACTTAACCAGCATGGCTAACACAGCATTCTGCAGCAATAAGCCTCATCTGGTTTGCGCTTCGTGGGATTATCATTTGTTTTTCTACAGGACAATGATCCACCTACAGGCTGTGTAAGGGCTATTTGATCAAGAAGGAGAGTGATGGAGTGCTGCATCAGATGACCTGGCCTCCACAATCACCGAAACTCAACGCAATTGAGATGGTTTAAGATGAGTTGGACCGCAGAGTAAAGGCAAAGCAGCCAACAAGTGCTCAGCATATGTGGGAACTCCTTCAAGACTTTTGGAAAAGCATTACACCTCATGAAGCTGGTTGAGAGAATGCCAAGTGTGTGCAAAGCTGTCATCAAGGCAAAGGGTGGCTTCTTTGGAGAATCTAAAATATGAAATACATTTTGATTTGTTTAACACTTTTTTGGTTACTACATGATTCCATATGTGTTATTTCATAGTGTTTGTCTTCACTATTATTCTTTAATGTAGCAAATAGTAAAAATAAAGAAAAACGCTTGAATGAGTAGGTGTGTCCAAACTTTTGACTGGTACTGTATATGCTGGTTGTTTTGCTTTAGGATGCCCACAAGCCTCAGCTGAAGGTAGTACCCGTTTAGAAAACATATGGATGTATACACTGAATGCACTAAATAATAGGAACAACTTTTTCCCCTCAAACAGCCTCAATTTGTTGGGGCTGGGACTCTACAAGCTGTCAAAAGCATTCCACAGGGATGCTGGCCAATGTTGACTCCAAAAGTAAAAAATAATTTTGCCTTCCTCATATTAAGCAAACCAGACGGCACAATTTTCTTGTTTTATTATATAGCCAGGGACACATTTCAACACTCAGACATAATTTACAAAGGAAGCATTTATGTTTAGTGAGTCTGCCAGATCAGAGGCAGTAGGGATGACCAGGGATGTTCTCGTGATAAGTGTGTGAATTGGAAAATGTTTCTGTCCTTTAGGGTGAAAATGTTTCTGTACTTTTGGGTGTCAGGGAAAATGTATGGAGTAAAAAGTAAAGAATTTTCTTTAGGAAAGTAGTGGAGTAAAAGTCAGAGTAAAGTACAGATAGCCCCCAAAAAACGACTAAATACTTCAAAGTATTTTTACTTAAGTACTTAAGTACACCACTGGTGGTGGAGCATTCTTGATACACACAGGAAACTGTTGAGCATGAAAAACCCACTTAAAAATGTTGTCTTGCCCATTCACCATCTAAATGGCACACATACACAATCCCTGTCTTCTTCCTCATGTTCTTTGGGTTTGGGTTGGCGGATCGCATCCAACTTAAAGGTGCATACACCGCCACCAATTGCACTAAAGTGTGAGGCCAGTCCCGGCCTACCTACATTCAATTATCTTCATTATTCCTGTTCCTTAAAGAAAAAAATAACACCACCAACTAACTCTACACCTACATACCACTATTTCATGAAAATATAAATCACCCAATTAACTCTTAAAAATCAGTAAAATGCAGTAAAATCTCATACACCCAGGTACATCTATGCTGTTGCCACCTACACTCATTAAAAACCCACTACCCCATTCCACTACTTTGACCCTATTAACAAAAAAAAAGTTGAACCTTTATTTAACTAGGAAAGTCAGTTAAGAACAAACTCTTATTTACAATGACGGCCTACCCCGGCCAAACCTGGGCAACGCTGGGCCAATTGTGGGCCGCCCTATTGGACTCCCAATGTAGTGATGCCTCTAGCGCTGAGATGCAGTGCCTTAGACCGCTGTGCCACTCGGGAGACCTATCTGCTCCTGCCCATGCCAACAGCCTAGGAAGACGGGACACCACCCCTCAACACACCCTGTAACTCATCCTAAGTTAAATCTCGTATACCCAACTATTTCTCTGCAGCTGCCACCACAACATCTATTTTCTGTGATTTACTTTCCATTTCTATGGTACAGTTGATAAACATAGCTCTGAACGTTAAGAAGACAACCTTACTGAAGCATAACTCACTCGTTACCCTATCCCTCTGTACTGGCAAAAAGCTATTACTTACTGGGGTCACAATCCATGTCTCAATTGTCTCAAGGCTTAAAATGACTCATTTTACCTGTCTCCTCCTCTTCACACACTGACTGAAGTGAATTTAACAGGTGACAAGGGACCTGGGACCTTCTGTGACAAGGGACCTGTCAATAAGGGACCATAGCTTTCACCTGTATTCACCTGGTCAGTGTATGTCACAGAAAGAGCAGGTGTTGCTAAAGTTTCTTTACACTCAGTCTATATGGAGGTATACTGAACAAAAATGTAAAATTAACATGTAAAGTATTGGTCCCATGTTTCATTAGCTGAAGTAAAAGATCGCAGAAATATTGCATATGCACAAGAATCTAGTTCCCTCAAATGTGCACAAATTTGTTCACATCCCTGTTAGTGAGCATTTCTCCTATGCCAAGATAATCCATCCGCCTGACAGGTGTGGCATATCAAGACACTGATTAAACATGATCATTACACAGGTTCACCTTGTGCTGGGGAAAATAAAAGGCAAGATGTGCAGTTTTGTCACACAACACAATGCCACAGATGTCTCAAGTTTTGAGAGAGCGTGCATTTGGCATGCTGACTGCAGGAATGTCCCCCAGAGCTGTTGCCAGAGAATTTAATGTTGATTTCTCTACCATTAGCCGCCACCAACGTTGTATTAGACATTTTGACAGTGCGTCCAAACGGCCTCACAACCGCAGACCATATAACCATGCCAGCCCAGGATGTCCACATTCAGCCACACTGATGAAAGAGTTTCTGACCAAACTGTCAGAAACCATCACAGGGAAGCTCATCTGCGTGTTTGTCATCATAACCAAGGTCTTAACCTGACTGTAAATACTCACTTTGATGGCTACTGGTATGCTGGAGAAGTGTGCTCTTCACGGATTAATTCCATTTTCAACTGTATCGGGCAGATGGCAGACAGCGTTTATGGTAGCGGTGGGGTTATGGTATGGGCAGGCATAAGCTACGGACAATGAACACAATTGCATTTTATCGATGGCAATTTGAATATACAGAGATACCTTGAAGAGATCGTGAGGCCCATTGTCGTGCCATTCATCAGACGCCATCAACTCATGTTTCAGCCCAATAATGCATGGCCCAATGTCTCAATGATATGTACACAATTCCTGAAAGCTGAAAAGTTCCCAGTTTTTCAATGACCTGCATTCTCAACAGACATGTTACCCATTGAGCAAAGTTGGGATACTCTGGATTGACGTGTACGACAGCGTGTTCCAGTTCCTGCCAATATCCAGTAACTTTGCACAGCCATTGAAGAGTAGGTCAACATTCCAAAGGCAACAATCAACAGCCTAATCAACTCTATGCAAAGGAGATGTGTTGTGCTGCATGAGGCAAATTGTGGTCGCACAAGATACTGACTGGTGTTCTGATCCACGCTCCTAACTTCTTTTTAAGGTATCTGTGACCAACAGATGCATATCTGTATTTGTATCTGTATCTATATCGGTATCTGCATATTAGGCTGTAATTTATTTATTTCAATGGACTGACTTCGTTATACAGTGAATTCAGAAAGTATTCAGACCCCTTTCCACATTACAGCCTTATTATAAAATCTATACATCAATCTATACATAATCAATCTATGCAGCAGAGAACTGGAAGGAAAGGCGGCCAAATGAGGTGTTGGCTTTAGGGATGATCAGTGAGATACACCAGCTGGAGCGCGTGCTACGGGTGGGTGTTGCCATCGTGACCAGTGAACTGAGATAAGGCGGAGCTTTACCTAGCATGGACTTGTAGATGACCTGGAACAAGTGGGTCTGGCGACGAATATGTAGCGAGGGCCAGCCGACTAGAGCATACAGGTCGCATTAATGGGTGGTATAAGGTGCTTTAGTAACAAAACGGATGGCACTGTGATAAACTGCATCCAGTTTGCTGAGTAGAGTATTGGAAGCTATTTTGTAGATGACATCACCGAAGTCGAGGATCGGTAGGATAGTCAGTTTTACTAGGGTAAGTTTGGCGGCGTGAGTGAAGGAGGCTTTGTTGCGAAATAGAATGCCGACTATAGATTTGATTTTAGATTGGAGATGTTTGATATGAGTCTGGAAGGAGAGTTTACAGTCTAGCCAGACACCTAGGTACTTATAGATGTCCACATATTCTAGGTCGGAACCATCCAGGGTGGTGATGCTAGTCAGGCGTGCGGGTGCAGGCAGTGAACGGTTGAAAAGCATGCATTTGGTTTTACTAGCGTTTAAGAGCAGTTGGAGGCCACGGAAGGAGTGTTGTGTGGCATTGAAGCTCGTTTGGAGGTTAGATAACACAGTGTCCAAGGAAGTATACAGAATGGTGTCGTCTGCGTAGAGGTGGATCAGGGAACCGCCCGCAGCAAGAGCAAAATCATTGATATATGCAGAGAAAAGAGAGTCAGCCCGAGAATTGAACCCTGTGGCACCCCCATAGAGACTGCCAGAGGACCGGACAGCATGCCCTCCAATTTGACACACTGAACTCTGTCTGCAAAGTAGTTGGTGAACCAGGCAAGGCAGTCATTAGAAAAACCTAGGCTACTGAGTCTGCCGATAAGAATATGGTGATTGACAGAGTTGAAAGCCTTGGCCAGGTCGATGAAGACGGCTGCACAGTACTGTCTTTTATCGATTGCGGTTATGATATTGTTTAGTACCTTGAGCGTGGCTAAGGTGTACCCGTGACCGGCTCGGAAACCAGATTGCACAGCGGAGAAGGTATGGTGGGATTCGAGATGGTCAGTGATCTGTTTGTTAACTTGGCTTTCGAAGACCTTAGATAGGCAGGGCAGGATGGATATAGGTCTGTAACAGTTTGGGTCCAGGGTGTCTCCCCCTTTGAAGAGGGGGATGACCGCGGCAGCTTTTCAATCCTTGGGGATCTCAGACAATACGAAAGAGAGGTTGAACAGGCTGGTAATAGGGGTTGCGACAATGGCGGTGGATAGTTTCAGAAATAGCAAAAGGGTCTGAATATAAATAAAGGTATTTCTGTTTTTAATTTTTAAGAAATTGACAAAAATGTATAAAAACATGTTTTTTCATTATGAGGCATTGTGTGTAGAAAAAAATTATTTAATCCTTTTTTTGGAATTCAGACTGTAACACCAAAAAATGTGGAGTAAGTCAAGGGGTATGAAAACTTTCTGAAGGCACCTAACCTCTCTATTATGCACAGGAATACTTTAGAACAGATTTCCAAATGTAAAATCACTTTGAGACAATTTGCTGCTATTTTTTAAAAACATTTTTTACTTGAGGGGTCAAATTAAATAACCCGAGGACCGAATATGGCCCGCAGGCCACCAGATGGTGAACCCTGGATTAGACTGTGACACACAGGGTTATTACCACATAACTCTGAGAGTACCGGGCGGCGTTATGATTACTAAAGCATTGTCTTTCATAATCCCCCTGTGTGGCTGAGTGCACACACACACAGACACACACACACGCACAAACAATGGACATACAGTGCCTTGCAAAAGTATTCATCCCTTTGCCGTTTTTCCTATTTTGTTGCATTGCAACCTGTAATTTAATTAAAACTTCTTAGGGCTATGCCCCTTTTTTCTCAATTTCCTGCCTAAATGATGTGCCCAAAGTAAACTGCCTGTTGCTCAGGCCCTGAAGCAAGGGTATGCATATAATTTGTACCAGTGGAAAGAAAACACTTTGAAGTTTGTAAAAATGTAAAAATAATGTAGGAGAATATAACACAATAGATATGGTAGGAGAAAATTCAAAGAAATACCAACCAGAATTTTCTTTGGAGAGAGTCTACCCTCTTAGAATGGTAAGTAAAAAGGTATTATTGACAATTAGCTCCCTGGATGCAATTCCTATGGCTTCCACATGGTGTCAGCAGGTTTCAGGCTTGTAACTTCAAAAACGAATAAAAAAAATAACAGTTTTAGTACAGGGACACAGTCTTGCTAAAATCGGTTTCCTATTGAACATACTTCTTTCAGTAAGAAGTATTATAGTTTGTTTACATTTCAGAGTATTTGTGGAGTAAATAGAAACATTATTTTATTTTATTTTATCTAACAAAATGACACTACATGTTATAGCTGGGACCCTTTGGATGACAAATCAGAGGAAGATTTTCAAAAAGTAAGTGAATATTTAATCGCTATTTGTGAATGTATGAAACCTATGCCGGTGGAAAAATATTTTGATGTGGGGCGCCGTCCTCAAACAATCGCATGGCATGTTTCGCTGTAATAGCTACTGTAAACAGGACAGTGCAGTTAGATTAACAAGAATTTAAGCGTTCAACCAATAAAAGACACTTATATGCACCTAAATGTTTAATATCCATTATTTTTACGATTATTTATTTGAATTGCTCGCCCTCCAGTTTCACCGGAAGTTGTCGCTAGTGGGACTCCTATCCCAAACAAGTTTTAAATAGATTTTTATTTGGATTTCATGTAATGGACATGCACAAAATAGTCCAAATTGGTAATAAAAAATAACTTGTAAAAAAAAAAAAAAAATGTTTTAAGTGGTGCGTGCATATGTATTCACCCCCTTTGCTATTATATGCCCCTAAATAAGAGCTGGTTCAACCAATTACCTTCAGAAGTCACATAAGTAGTTAAATAAAGTCCACCTGTGTGCAATCTAAGTGTCACATGATCTGTCACATGATCTCAGTATATATATCGCCTGTTCTGAAAGGGCCCAGAGTCTGCAACACCACTAAGCAAGAGGCACCACCAAGCAAGCGGCACCATGAAGACCAAGGAGCTCTCCAAACAGGTCAGGGACAAAGTTGTGGAGAAGTACAGATCAGGATTGGGTTATAAAAAAATATCAGAAACTTTGAACATCCCACGGAGCACGATTAAATCCAATATAAAAAAATGGACAGAATATGGCACAGCAACAAACCTGCCAAGAGACAGCTGCCCACCAAAACTCACAAACCAGGCAAGGAGGGCATTAATCAGAGAGGCAACAAAGAGACCAAAGATAACCCTGAAGGAGCTGCAAAACTCCACAGCGGAGATTGGAGTATCTGCTTTACAGAAGAGTCGCCAGAAAAAATTAAGCAAACATGTTTGGTGTTCTTCAAAAGGCATGTGCGAGACTCCCCAAACATATGGAAGACAGTTCTCTGGCCAGATGAGACTAAAATTGAGCTTTTTGGCCATCAAGGAAAACGCTATGTCTGGCGCGAACCTAACGCCTCTCATCACCCTGAGAACAATGAAGCATGGTGGTGGCAGCATCATGCTGTGGGGATGTTTTTCATCGACAGGGACTGGGAAACTGGTCAGAATTGAAGGAATGATGAATGGCGCTAAATACAGGGAAATTCTTGAGGGAAACATGTTTCAGTCTTCCAGAGATTTGAGACGGGGACAGAGGTTCACCTTCCAGCAGGACAATGACCCCTTCCAGTACGATATTTTGTGAGCTTGAGGAACCTGTTTTTGCCTTGTTTTCCTTTAGCATACTGCTAAAGTAACACTCGAGTGGTTTAAGGGGAAACATTTAAATGTCTTGGAATGGCCTAGTCAAAGCCCAGACCTCAATCCAATTGAGAATCTGTGGTATGACTTAAAGATTGCTGTACACCAGCGGAACCCATCCAACTTGTTTGTTTCACAATAAAAAAAATATATTGTATCTTCAAAGCTGTAGGGCATGTTGTGTAAATCAAATCATACAAATCTCAAAAATTCCAGGTTGTAAGGTAACAAAACAGAAACAAATCTAAAGGGGGTGAATACTTTCGCAAGCCACTGTAGCTATGACGCACACACACACACACACACACACACACACACACACACACACACACACACACACACACACACACACACACACACACACACACACACACACACACACACACACACACACACACACACACACACACACACAATAAACAGTATATATTTGAGACTCCACCGCAGACAATCATGACAGCCGGGTATAGGGTAGACACACTGCAATCCTATGCTAACCCGATCCCAACGACACAACGTACATGTGTGCAACAGATATCTCTGACCCCAGTGGCATGTTCCTGTCTGGATATCTGCACCCTTTTACCCCTGCAGGCTCCTGTAGAATAGTGGTAGAGTGGAGTGTACAGTAGAGTAGGGCCTCATAATCTTGGGCCTAAAGCCCTATGGACCCTATCCGAGAACAGCCTGGGACCAGGCGTTGACCCTAACACTGCTCACCCTGATAGCTACTGTAACTCTACTGCTACCCATATGCACCATTCACCGCCATGGGACAACAGAATGAATGGGCTACTCACACCAGATGGACAGGAGACGAGGAGAGACGAGGAGAGACGGAGGGAGGGAGGGGGGGGGGGGGGCAGAGGGAGATGGAGAGCTAAGAAAGAGGCGGTAAGATTAACAAAGAGAGATAAATAAAGAGGTGTGACTGAGGACGGAGGAAAGTTATAGAAGGGGAAAGAAAGGTAAAAGCAAGGTTTAAAGAAAGAAGGGATAGGGCAGAGAGAGAGAGAGAGAGAACATCTAATACATTCTCTACTTATAGAAATCTGAACTATCGGAACTAGGACTTGAGAAACTTCAGATTCAAACTGATAAATCATTGATGAGTGTAGGATATGAACAGTACTACAGATTAAGCTACAGGACAGTACTGCATGCGCTGCTCTTGAATACTGAGTATCTGGCTTAGGCTACTCATATGGGATGAGTTACGTAGACTTGAATTTCAGAAAGTTTCAACTTTCTTTGAAGTAGTTTGGCAGACCTGAGAGTGAAGAACTGGAGCAACCCATCGTTCTAGCATCCCTCCAGGGAGAGCAGTGACGAATACATATGCATTGCATATGGTTTCTGAAACTATTTGAAAAGCCAACAGACACCACACACTTCCCGAAACAAGCAACACAGCCCGAGCCCTTAGAGCCTGTGTTCTGCTACTAATCTGTCAGGATCAAATGATATGATGTTATTAATTAATGTTGTTTCTGATTATCATATGGAGCCTTCAGAAGAGTTGACGTATCATACGTCTCTGTGCGGCAGCGTCTCACCTCTATCCGCAGCTGCTCGTTCAGCACTGGGTCTATTTTGTCATTAGTGTTCATTGAAAACGCCACTTCATCATCAACGCTTGTGAGCAACATTAGTTGCTGCAATCAGCGTCTTTCAGATCAAGCTGTCTTTGGGAATTAGCTCGGTAATGTACAAGAGCGTAAACAAGAGTGTCCATGTGTGTGTGTGTCTTGTGTGTGTTGTGCGTGTTCGTGTGTGGACTGTGTGCATGCTTTTAAGAGTTAGATTACACACACACGCACACACACACACACGCGCGCGCGCAGACTCACTGGGAGTAGAGCATGCGTGAGCGGACGATGAACTTGAAGATGTACTCCAGGGCTTTGAGGGTGCGGAGGTAGTTTTCACACTGCTCCCCTCGACTGGACACATCCAGATACCTCTTCAACACCGACATCAACTTCCTGAGAGGGGGCAGGTGGGAGGTGGGAGAGAGAGGGGGAGAGAAAAAAAAAAAAGATTAGACAAATCTTAATTTCAAAGTGTTAATTAAAATGTTCATAACACAAACACACCACAGCACACTGGGCCCAGAGGACGAGGTTTATGTCCCATAGTGTTCCCAAAAATGTGCATGGGCTTGTTGCCTAACTGGATTTAAAACAATCAAAGCCTCTTAAACAATAACAGTCCTTTTATAACGGTCTGGAATTTTTTCCCTTTCTTTTTTTTCAGAAGGATAAAGACAACAACAACAAAAAAAGTCCATAAGTGTAAGATAATCTGAGGATGACATTGGGTGGCCTCGTATTTAGACAACAGAGTTTTATATAAAGGCATGGCTAGCACTGGTTAAGCTTCTGTTTTGACCCCTTAGGGAGACACATTGAAACAGCTGATGTAAATTATTACGCGGATGGCACTGTTCTCTACTCAAGTAGCGGCGGCTTGACTTTGGCTTTTGAAAAAGCTCAAAACAGCTTTTAACGTCATTGAACAGAATCTGTACGGCTTGTTCTGAATTCCTCTAAAACAAAATAAATGGTATTTTCCAACGCTAAACACTCTGAAAACCCAGCCAGGTCACCTGTCCTAAAGTCAGAATTCGATGTCCCCATCCATGTCTGAGGACGTCGGGTGATGACGCGGAAACCGACCACTAGGGGCAACGGCGAGCAGTGTTACCTTCAAGTAGGTATGACTGACATGGTTTTCAAACAAACTCTCAGTCTCATGTCTGCCTCTGGTGCCAAAGGTTGCATGTTTGAATCCAGCGATAGAAAGTTGTTTTTGAGATGTTTTTTTTTTAGCCTATCCCAAACCGTAACCCTTACAAATTTGGAGTTAATGCCTAAACCTAACCTTATGATGTTTGGAACCACTTCGAAATTTGACGATTGAGAAACATGACCGAATGTCTAATTCTGACGTGAGACTGTGAGAGCTTGTTGGTAGACCATGTCATTACTACCTTGGAAGGAAATTCCATAGAGCATGTCAAGACGTACAAATATCTGGGAGTTTGGGTGGGGTTTGGATGCGCACTGTGTTAAGAAGCAGTGCGGCTTGGTTGGGTTGTGTTTCGGAGGACGCATGGCTTTCGACCTTCGTCTGTCCCGAGCCCGTACGGGATTTGTAGCGATGAGACAAGATAGTAACTACTAACAATTGGATACCATGAATTTGGGGAGAAAAGAGGGTCAATTATAAAATTAAATAAAAAATAAAAAAATGAATATGTTTATATTACCGGCATGAGGCTTGTTTTTCCTCTGAGGCCAGAAAAAAGCTGGTATGGTGTTCATTCCTGTCTGTCTTGGACTACAGTGATGTAATTTATATGCAGACCCCAAGCACTACCCTGAAGACACTTGATTCCATGTATCATGGGTAGGTTTACTACCAACCAAAAGCACCTGACACACCACTGTGATCTCTAAAGTGCTGTTGGCTGGTCTTCGTTGACTCTACGTAGGCTTAAACGTTGGTCTACTATGATCTATTAGGCCATTTTGGGAAAACTGCAGCTTTATCTCTGTTCTTCTTTGATAAGGTCTTAAAAATAAATACCAGTCACGGTCTCACTCTTACTTACATTTAACGGTTCCTAAAATCAGATCATGGCAAATGGTGTTTTAGCTGCTCAGCTCCGTGGTCTTGGAATTCTCTCCAGACCAGCTGGAAACTCCAGGGTCTTGTTTAAAAGTTTGGTTGACTCACATGTTACTGAGGAATGTGATTGTCAGTAGGACTTGATTAGGTGGTACATATGCTAGACGTTTTTCTATCTATGATGTATGTTTTTTGTAATTGAATTGTATGTGTGTCTATGTCAAAACATACACTATACATTTTTTTATGGTGTGTCTCTGTCTGTAAGTTGTTAGTGCATCTGATATTTGTCTGAAACATTGTTCCCCTCTGCTGCTGTCTTGGTTGGACCAGGTCTCTCTTGAAACAAACTATTTTATCTTAATGAGACTAACCTGGATAAATGAAGGTTCAATAAAAAGTAGGGAGAATCCTGTTTTAACACAGATTGGAGAGCGAGATGGGGGAGGCGAGGGACGAGGGCGGGGAGAGCGAGATGGGGGGGCGAGGGACGA
Source organism: Oncorhynchus clarkii lewisi (assembly GCF_045791955.1). NCBI lineage: Eukaryota > Metazoa > Chordata > Actinopteri > Salmoniformes > Salmonidae > Oncorhynchus > Oncorhynchus clarkii. Next base: position 6,444,184 of record NC_092160.1, on the reverse strand, counting down.
GGGCGGGGAGAGCGAGATGGGGGGGCGAGGGACGAGGGCGGGGAGAACGAGATGGGGGGGGGTGAGGGACGAGGGCGGGGAGAGCGAGATGGGGGGGCGAGGGACGAGGGCGGGGAGAGTGAGATGGGGGGGCGAGGGATGAGGGCGGGGAGAGCGAGATGGGGGGCGAAGGACGAGTGCGGGGAGAGTGAGATGGGGGCGAGAGGGACGAGGGCGGGGAGAGCGAGATGGGGGGGCGAGGGATGAGGGCGGGGAGAGCGAGATGGGGGGGCGAGGGACGAGTACGGGGAGAGTGAGATGGGGGCGAGAGGGACGAGGGCGGGGAGAGCGAGATGGGGGGGAGAGGGACGAGTACGGGGAGAGTGAGATGGGGGCGAGAGGGACGAGGGCGGGGAGAGCGAGATGGGGGGGAGAGGGACGAGGGCGGGGAGAGTGAGATGGGGGGCGAGGGATGAGGGTGGGGAGAGCGAGATGGGGGGAGAGGGACGAGGGCGGGGAGAGCGAGATGGGGGGAGAGGGACGAGGGTGGGGAGAGTGAGATGGGGGGGCGAGGGATGAGGGCGGGGAGAGCGAGATGGGGGGGCGAGGGACGAGTGCGGGGAGAGTGAGATGGGGGCGAGAGGGACGAGGGCGGGGAGAGCGAGATGGGGGGGAGAGGGACGAGGGCGGGGAGAGCGAGATGGGGGGGCGAGGGACGAGGGCGGGGAGAGATAGATTGAGAGCATGGAGAGAAAGAGAGGAGAGGGAGAGGTGGAGTGCGCGATTTTGAGAGCGACGGGGAGAGACGTCAAGAGGGAACGAGAGAGGGATAAAGTGAGAATGAGAGAGAGAGAGTACATGTTGCCTTGGCACGTCATGCCAATTAAGCAACTTAAATCAAATTGAGTAGCAGAGAGGCGAAGGTAAAGTTGAAGTTAAGACTCAGTGAGCCAAGTATTCTGGCCAGCCTTGAGTAAAGTACCACGGTCTAGTAATCCACCTTATCCTGGCTTATCCGTCCATTGGTTTATCCGTCCATTGACTTCTACTGCAAACCTACAGGCACAGGTCCTATGAGCCGTTCTGGCTACTTACTCAATGGCCTACAGGCACACAGCATTCACAATGACACACGATTAATGCACTACACCCAGCATCAGCACAGCTTCTTCAATAGTGACCCTTCACCTGAACCCAGCACCACCATCTGGCCTACCATCACGTGGAACCATTGTGATAATGATGACATACTGTATATGCACTGTCACTCAACAGTGGAAAATCAATGTGCACGTCATGTCCTGTGGAAATGTCACTATGAGTGTGGCATGAGGAGTCATTATCGATAGGGCCTGCTGCTTTACCTCCACAGTCTGACTATCAATGTGAAAGAGGAGTTCAGCCACTCCTGAGGCTGTCTCTGAGAGACAGTGAGACTGGCAGACAGGCTGAGGGGAAGAGGAGGGGTTGGACACAGGAAGTAGTACTGACTTGTATGCCAGCGTGGCGCTGAAGTGCTGTTTAATGTAGGCCTCCAACACCGTGTTGAAATGCTGGAACTTCCTGTCTGCTATCAGGCCAATGATATAGATCTGAGAGAGAGAGAGAGAGAGAGAGAGAGAGAGAGAGAGAGAGATTACATTGCTGTACATTGTTACAACACTGTATATATATATATATATATATATATATGACATTTGTAATGTCTTTATTGTTTTGAAAGTTCTGTATGTGTAATGTTTACTGTTAATTTTTATTGTTTATTTCACTTTTGTATATTATCTACCTCACTTGCTTTGGCAATGTTAACACATGTTTCCCATGCCAATAAAGCCCCTTGAATTGAATTGAATTGAATTGAGAGAGAGAGAGAGAGAGAGAGAGAGAGAGAGACACATTGATAAGGTGAGAGAGATGTGCCTCACTGGCAAAATGACACACAGACAAGCAACAAGCAGGAAGACATGTCTATTCCGAAGGAGAATGACAGAGCCATAAGGACAGAGATCGACAGACTGACAGACAGAGATAAGAACAGTGACAGAGAATACCAGACAGAGACAAGAACACACACACACACACTCACCAGGGCGTCGAACACTAGGATGTCATAGTCGTCAGTCTGGGAGTGTTCCATCATGATGGTGAACAGAGCATCCAGAGTGTCCTGGAGAAACTACACAGGGAGGGGAGATGAGTCCATAAGATGACACACATACACACACACAAACAAACACACACATACCCAAATAACACACACGAACAACACACACCTTGACAACCTGCTCTCCGTCGATGATCTTGAGTTTCTCCAGGTTTTCTTTGAGGAGCTCAGGACGAGTCCTCCACTTCAGTAGGCCCAGCAAACCCACTGAGCAGGAGAAAGAAGAAGACAAAAAAACATCAATCTATCCATCCACCTTCCTGTCCTTGATTCACGGTAAACCCGGCCAGCACACCCGCAACAATCATTGAATCAATCATCCGTTGTTCTGGGGGCTTGAAGCCTAATAACCGAAGCACAGGAACTCCAGTTGGCTGCAGTGGTGTAGTGCTGTTTTGTATGGTGCCAGTGTAACAGATGTGAAACGGCTAGCTTAGTTAGCGTGGGCGCTAAATAGCGTTTCAATCAGTGACGTCACTTGCTCTGAGACCTTGAAGTAGTAGTTCCCCTTGCTCTGCAAGGGCCGTGGTTTTTGTGGAGCGATGGGTAACGACGCTTCGTAGGTGTCAGTTGTTGATGTGTGCAGAAGGTCCCTGGTTCGCGCCCGGGTATGGGCGAGGGGACGGTCTAAACTTGTACTGTTACATTGGTGCCGTGACCCGGATTACTGGTTGCTGCGGAAAAAGGAGGAAGGTCAAAAGGGGGGTGAGTGTAACGGATGTGAAACGGCTAGCTTAGTTAGCGTGGGCGCTAAATAGCGTTTCAATCAGTGACGTCACTTGCTCTGAGACCTTGAAGTAGTAGTTCCCCTTGCTCTGCAAGGGCCGCGGCTTTTGTGGAGCGATGGGTAACGATGCTTCGAGGGTGACTGTTGATGTGTGCAGAAGGTCCCTGGTTCGCGCCCGGGTATGGGCGAGGGGACGGTTTAAAATTATACTGTTACATTGATGCTGTTGACCCGGATTACTGGTTGCTGCGGAAAAAGGAGGAAGGTCAAAAGGGGGGTGAGTGTAACAGATGTGAAACGGCTAGCTTAGTTAGCGTGGGCGCTAAATAGCGTTTCAATCAGTGACGTCACTTGCTCTGAGACCTTGAAGTAGTAGTTCCCCTTGCTCTGCAAGGGCCGCGTTTTTTGTGGAGCGATGGGTAACGACGCTTCGTAGGTGTCAGTTGTTGATGTGTGCAGAAGGTCCCTGGTTCGCGCCCGGGTATGGGCGAGGGGACGGTCTAAACTTGTACTGTTACACCGGATCGCCCACATTTAAAAAAAAATATTTCTCAATCACAGTTTGTACCGGAGGAAGTAGCCTATTGTCTTTTTAGAATATGCATCAAATGCATCCTTCAAATGCAATGCCTGCCTACGCCCAAAGATATTGTCTCAATAAATGTTTCTCATTTTAAAACCCTCAAACACTAAATTGGGCATTCCTCATTTCAAAATGCGCCATCTGTCAATCGTGGATAATAGCAGGCTACTTCTCGTTTTAGTGCTGAAACATCCCAACTGCATTTGCATGCCAATAATTTGATCTCAGTTCCATGGGAATATGCATTTAGACCTATCCTGTTGCCAAGTCACTTACCCCTACCTACAGTATAGATCCATACAGTAACTACCTTAATTACCTCGTACTCCTGCACATCGACTCGATAACGGTACCCCATGTTATTTTTTACTCATTGTGTATTTATTCCTTGAGTTATAATTGTTTCTATAATATTTAGAGTTTTCTCTCTGCATTGTTAGGAAGGGTCCGTAAGTAACGCACGCTAACCCCATTCCATACAAATGTGCCCAACCGCGACATTCAAACGAGGCTGCAAAGAAAACCAATGGGACTGTATGGGACTGTAGCGACTTGTGTTGACATCAAAATCTGGGGTGTGAACTACGTTTCTATTCAAGCGTTGATTGACATGATAATGGACCGATTGTATTGGAGAAAAGTTTTAAAAAACGGACCCCTCCGACGCTGTACGTTACAGCGTGACGTGTCATGGCGTAACGTACAGCACACATAAAGCAACTGTCTTACAGCCTCTCTCCACCAGGTGTAGCACTTCTCTCACAGTTTAAAAACAAGGGACAGGGTAAGGGGGGATACCTAGTCATTTTCTGTGTCGGCACTGCAAGCTATCATAACGCTCAAAAGCCACTGTTTACTTCTGAAGATCACTTTCGAGTGAAAAAAGGCTGTTTGTGTGGAACACTACGATCCACCCTACTACCCTGGATCCCTGTCCTGGCAAACATCCCCCCTTCCATATATCTGGAGACTCGAAACTACCCACAAAACGATTGAAAAAGTCTGCAACGTCCAACACCTACCGCTCCGCGAGGAGCTCCTCAACCAACCAAAGATCCGCCTCCCCGCAGGAAAGACAATTTGGAAAGACCCACCCACTGACGACTTCAACAAAAGTGGACACAAGAATGGGAGTCACTCGACCTGACAAATAAGCACCCAATCAGTACCCCCTCACCACAGGCCCCTGGTTTCAACCTCCCCAGGAAGGAATGGTCCACCCTCAATAGGTTCAGGACTGGCCACGACCCATGCCTCGCCAACCTCCACTGATGGGGCATAAAAAGTAAGCCCCCTAAGTGCCTGTGGGGTGGAGCAAACCATGCACCCCATTCTTGAAATCTTTCCTATCCATACACTCAGCGGAAGCAACCGCTTGTCCCAGGTACTTTGCATTCGCTAAGTGAATAATAGATCTCTAATGTCTTTCAAAGAGAAGTTAGCAACATTGCTAATATAGCTAGCTGCCAAAGTTGAACTAGCTAGCGATATTAGCGATTTGGTTAGCTTGGGTTAGTTGTAAACACTTCGTGACATTTATAAGGTATGGTTAACAAAAACAAAGAATTGGCAAATGCTGGTTTGACAATATTGTACAGCTTGTTTGTTAATCAAACGTGTTGTTTTGAATTAAAACTGCTCAATAGGAGAACATTTCAATGGCCTTCATGTATAAAACTTTTACCCAGCATGACGCTGTGTGTGTGTGTGTGTGTTTGTGTGTGTGTGTGTGTGTGTTTGTTTGTGTGTGTGTGTGTCCTTGCGTGCCTGTGTTTGTGTTTAAAAAAAATGTATAAGCACTTGCATCTGGACTGGTGATTAATACTGCAGCACAGTGATCATTACAATGATGGACTGTCTTCCTCACCAACAGCTGTTACACAGCACCTGTATGGCAAGACCATCACTGTGTATGGGGGAAGCGTGTGTGTGTGTGTGTGTGTGTGTGTGTGTGTGTGTGTGTGTAGGACAAAACTATGACATCCCTCCCACATTGTTCTAATCTAGAACATACTCAGTCTGTTCTGAGTCGTCGTCGCCCCACCCACCACACACACACACACACACATACACACATACACACACACCGTTCTGGGTGAGTTTGGTGGAGCAGACGAGGGTTGAGACGGTGAAGCTGTCTCTGGAGCTGACAGACAGGACTCCTACACTGCTGCGACTCAGTGTCCCCCCCTTTGGAACGTCACCCTGGTTTCGCGTAGAGGGCTGGGACAGGTACGAGTTCACATCCTCCATCCTCTTACTGTCCCCCTAAGAAAGAGAGGGGGGGGGGAGTAGAGGCCACAGTTTAGTTTGGGAGTGAACGCTTAATCAATAATTCCAGTTAATTTGTCAGGGAATCTCCAATGACTTAGTTTAGCCTATTCAGTCAGCCTATTGACTCAGACGTGATCCAATTCTCCAGTTCTTTCAGCTGTGAATCAATAATAATTCAGTTCCCTTGGCTATTTGACTGGGAATAGTTGTGTGAATCAGAGTCTATTCAGTTCTGACCTTGAAGACAACCAATTCATGAAGTCCATCCTGCAGCACTGTTCCATCCGCCTTCATCAGATGAACAAACGCCATGGCAAAGTTCTTCTCACTCTTATCCTTGGCTACAGAAAGAGAGACGATGGGGGAGAGACAGACCTAAGGTCATTTATTTAGTAGAGGTACGCAATGCCCCCTGTCACATTGCTTTCACCCCTCCAGTCCAATCAGCTCAGCGGTTAAGAAAGTAAGGATGCAATGGGAGGATATATGGGAGGCCAGAGTTGGGTGTACTCACACTCCTGAGAGGAGCGGTGTCTGAACATGAAGCGCAGGTGGCTCCTATGCATCTCCTCCAGAGGGATGGCCACCTACAGGAAGTAGGACAACATTACATCTCCTATTACGGCCCTGTGTTTCGCGCAATCATGTGACATGCCTGTATTTGAACCTTTATTTAAAACCTTTTCCTCAAACCTTCCAGTTTATTTTTATGTCAGATGGTCCAGCACCATCATCAGACAATTGCTTTCATTTTTGGTGTAATTCTCCTTTCTGGAAGAGGCTCAAAATACAGGATGAAATCTTGCTATGTCACATGAATGCACAAAACCAGGGCCCTACAATACCACGTATTAAACAGACTATGCATAGTAGTATACACAGAGGGCAACAGTTGATCAACATGCACAAGCATACAACAACGCATGCACGCATACACACACGCTGACCTTGAACGTCTCCATCCAGCGTGGTTGTTTGACCTGGTAGTAGATGACAGATCTGTACTCGTTCAGCGGCCGATCCCCGGCTCCCAGACAGATAGAGTTCTACAGGACAGACAGAAAGAGAGACGACGGAAAGAGAGAGATGACAGAAAGAGACGACAGAAAAAGAGATGATAGAAAGAGAGAGACAACAGAGAGAGAGATGACAGAAAGAGAGATGACAGAAAGAGACGACAGAAAAAGAGATGATAGAAAGAGAGAGACAACAGAGAGAGAGATGACAGAAAGAGAGAGACGACAGAAAGAGAGAGACGACAGAAAGAGAGCGACGACAATCAATTCAACTAACTCCCATCCACCTAGATACATCGAACCCAACAACCCTAAACAGCAGATGACATATGAAATACAAAGTATGATACAGTGCTGAAACAGTATCCCTTCTTGGCTACTTCCAGATGGTCTTGGGTGTAATATTGTTAGTGTGAGGAGATGTTCTATTTGTGTGACAGAGTTTTTATATTTGGTGTGACACACACACACACACACACACCGTGTCCTGCCCAACTCACCGGCACGGCCTTGCCCTCCTCGTCACACACCATCATGATGACCTCCATGTTTTTCTGGGTGGTCTTGTTGTACTTGTCAAAGTCCCCAGTCCACAGAGTCAAGTAGATGTCGTTGCGTATGTCCCCCGGCATGATGATCTCTGGGAAGCCCAGTTTACGGGCCACCACCGTGCTGCGGTCCACCAGGTGAGGGTACTCCTTACGGATCTGGACGATGTCACCCACCAGGGCCTTCATCGTCACCCACAGACCTGGAGGGAGGAAGGGGTCAAGCGTTGACAATACAGTCCATGGAATAGTGTGAAGAGTCCATTCAGTAATAGTACTGTAACCACAACAGCCAGTAGAGACATCAGCCATGAAGGGGTCGTTTGGGCTACTCTGTGGGGTGTGCACTACCTTGTCCTCCACTGTCTCCCCGCGATGCTGTCACCTTGTTCAGCAGGGAGTGGAGGAAGTCATTCTCTGCCACAACCCTGTAAACACACACACAAACATTTCAACTACATTACAATGACTAAACTAGGTAGGGATGGGGGGAGAGAGGCGGACAGGGAGAAGGAGGCAGGACTCACGGAACGAACGGGATGAAATACTGCTTCTCCTCGTCACACTCTATCTTTCCTTTGATGATGTCACTGATGTCCATCACTGCAGAGAAGAAGAAAATAATTGCCTCTTTTACATTTTCTGTGATCCACCGAGTACAAAATAGGAATGTACTGGTGTGTCAAGCCGTGACCACTATCAGTGGATGCCAATTCAAAATCTTGTTAACACTGCCCACTACCCTATGCCATACACTAGTACCTACCTGCCACTCCAAAGGGCCTGCGGAGGCCCAGGGTACACTTCTTGGTGCCAGTCTCTTTCAGTTCCATACGACCCACTCTCACTATCTGACAGATCAGGTAGATCTTGTCTCTGTTCAAATCCTTATTCCCCAGGTCCTGGAGGGGTATGAGGGAGGAGAAATCTAAATAACATGGGGGTCCCGAGGCAAAACCAGTTGAGAACCGCTGACCTAAACGATATCACGGTGGCCACCTCGGTAACTTGGGATTCGGGATATCATTTCGGCATCAAACAGTGCTCCCTAGTGGTGACTTACTGTAAAGACAACCTTCAGGTTGTTCAGCATGTCAACGTCTTTAGGAAAGCCTTTACTGGTCCAACGGATCAGGTAGTTCTCACTGGAGGGGGGGGGGGGGGGGGGCATGGAAAGGGTTAACAGGACATGTCTTATAAACACGTAATAAACACATAGACAAAAATAATTGCTAATCCATTGCTTTCAGCTCTTCCAAAAAAACGCTTCTCCTAAATATAACTTTTCTTGTCCAGCAGAGACTGACGCTGACTTCCTATCAATCTGCTCTGCATGTACATTGGGGAAATGTTGCCGAGCCATCCAAAGCCCACACCTTCCAAAAAGATCCCTGTCACAGTTTGACACAGTTTGACTCTGGTCTGGATGAGAAAGGAGGGAGAGGAGTATAGATGGGTCTGTTTGACAGTGATAGACAGCTGTCGCCATTAGCTGTTAGTCAAGCTCTGCTCCTCTATGTTCTGCATTACTATGTTCATAATGAAATAGGATGTACAGTACATAAGACTGCAACCATATTGAGAGCAGGGTGACATGGGAATAAGAGGAGGATGAGAGAGGCAGGTATCCATCATCATCACTGGTGTCAGTCAAACTACCTTTCTATGTGCAGCATTCTATGACAAGTGCTATGCTACAGTACAGTACAGTACACCACAGTACAGTACAGCACAGTACAGTACACCACAGTACAGGAATAAAAACATATGGAAAGTGGGGTAAGAGGAGGAAGAGAGTGAGGAGAGAGAGAGGAGAGAGAAATAAATAGAGGCAGAGGGAGGAAGGGTGACCGAAGCACAAGATGGATGTAAAAAGAGAACTGGATAGAGGGATGTTTAGATAGAGACCTGATGATGGTCTGTTTGTTGGGGTCGTATAGGGACATGAAGAGTTCAGAATCTTCTCCGATCCGACAGACGAAGTTCCGGACGAAGACATAGAGGCTGTGAGTGGGAGAGGACTGGATCCGGGCCGAGATTACCGAGTGGCCCGTCTGAACGTTGGACTACAGAGAGAGAGAGAGAGAGAGAGAGAGAGAGAGAGAGAGAGAGAGAGAGAGAGAGAGAGAGAGAGAGAGAGAGAGAGAGAGATATACTTAAATGTAAGGGGCTTGTTGACTATGCCTACACTCTTGGATATAATATATGGTGCCTGACCAATGTCTTCTTTGTATTCTCTTTATCGCTACTTTCTCAACTCTCTCAATCTTACTTCATCCACACTTTTCTCCCCATCTCTGTAACTCCACCTCTTCAACTCTGACCCCACTTTCCCTTATTCTCGGTCTTTCTTTCTCTCTTACTCTCTGGGCTCTATTTTCGGCTATGGCTAAGGAGGCGCACGTGTCAAATGCACGTTAGTTTGACATTTCGTAATGTAAAAACGGGTGCACTGGCATTTTCCAGCTCTAACGACAGGTTTGGCAATTTTACCTGTCTAGCGTCAGCTCCCTTGTGCTGAGGTGGGAGGGGTGGAAATATTTGAGGTGTGTCCTTAAAAACATGCGCAAACCACCATTTTATGCAGCGCTAATCGGAAGTTTTAAGACCCACAAAAAGCAGGACTTAACCGTAGCCCATTGATAATGGCATGGATTTGAGAGCGGAAGCGCAGCCTATCCAGCCATGATGCACAGTGCCAATGGAAGAGAGATGGGCCTTTTGTGCAGGTGAATATCATACTTAGAACCATAAAAAACGATTGGTTCCCCCCCATTGTATTTAATTTGATTAAAAACCAAGCGTAGCCCACCCTCCCCTCAATCAAGGCAGGTTTAGCGGCATCGCATTAGTGTGTAAAAATAAAAATAAATAAAAATTACCCAAGTAGTCTATGAGTAATGGTCTACCGAGAATGGTCTACTGAGAATGTTTTGAAATATTTTAGAGGTTTTTGCCCTCGTACTTTTCCCTTATTCACAATTCACATACCTGTATACTTCATTTCGATTGTTCAGGTAGGTTATTCATCCCAATGTTCGATGAGTGCCCCTTGTCCGATTACCGAAGACTCGCGCTCCTATTCAGTCATCCTATAATGCCATATCAATGGCAGTTTTTTTTAGAATCAGCCTTGCACATTGGCAACGATACAATTGATAGGAGCCTAGAATTTTATATAGACGTGCGAATGTTATGCGTAAAGACATTTAGGCCCCACAGTGCCATGGAACGAGAGAAGCGATTTAATGTATCATGTTTCTGACCCGATTCTACATAGAAATATTGTTGTTTGTTTTAAAAAATATGGACTGTTTTTTGTGTGTAATTTGAGTAAAAACCAAACGTATGAAAAAAATATTCACTGCCCATGTCATGGCTCGAATGCAATGCAATCTGGAGAAGTGCAAATACGATCCGTAAAATGTTTATAAACATTACATTTGCGAGCAGTATAAAGGTGAGTGGACATGCCCCCTTTCTCTTTATATTGGATCTTTATCTAGCTCCTGCGAAAAGTTTGGATCTGCGTAAAACTCTCCATAATATAAATTCCATAGTCCATATTCCATATTCCTAATGGCCTTCTCTGTACTATAAGCCCATGGGGAGCAATTATGGTGCCTGTAACTGTTTTTCAGAGATACAGATGTAGGATCTTAATTTGGTCACCTTGTTGCAATGCAGGAAATATAAAACTTGTAGTGTATTTGAGGTTTAAAAAGGCTTCTGAAGCTTGTAATTTCTACTTTGAAATTGATTTGCCCTTACGAAAAATGTATCAACCCCTACACAAATATCCATTAATCATAATCCACATAATAGTTGCTTCAGGATTATTTTCATGCTTTAGCAAACTGGCTCAAAATGAGATCTTACACCTGTAGCCTATTTAAAAGAAGTAGTTGTTTTTGTTTTTATTACAATTTGATTAGAATGATCAGTCTTTTTAGGCCTTATCAAAAGCACAGTGAATTTAATCTTCTAGTTTATTGACCATCTTTGGCATGTCCAGACTGCAATTTACAGTAGGCTTAGCCTCTGCATCAGTGCAAATACTATAGTCTATGTTCAAGAATGTTTTTTCATATTGAAGTAGTGAAATTATGCGGACTGCAAATATATTCATCATATTTAGTAAATATGGTGCAGGCTATTTAACGAAATAGGCCATAATAGACTAACTGACAATGCAATACATTTAACAAAAAAATACCCAACTTGAAGCAACCATATACTCAGCCATGGGGCGCATGTTCTGATTGCCCAGTGAGGGTCCAAGCCTCAACTCACCAACAATTTGTTTATTCATCAAAACACACCACCAGCTACTGCGCCCATAATTCCAGTTGTGAAAATAGCAAAAATCTGAATAACAGCCCCGTGAACCTACAGCGCTGAGATTGATCATTGTGATAGGTTTGTTCAAACCTGACCTGTTCCTCTTTGATGCGTTCGTTGATCTTGGTGGTGGCATCTTGGTGGGCTCTGAACAGGCTGATCACGCTGGCGTTCTCTGGGTCCAGCATGTTCCCATTCACATCCCGCACCACCAGGTCCAACTCCAAGATCCTGGAGGGGACAGGGAGGAGGAAGAAGAAGGAGGAGGTGGAGGAGGAGGTAGGAGGAGGAGAAGGAGCAGATGGAGAAAGAGAAATGTTTATCACTCAGACAGATGCAGAGATGGAAACTTTCCCAAATGAGAATAATCTATTTTAGTGATAATGTGCACTCTTAGAAGTAAAGGTGCCTGGAATAACCTTTTGGGTTGCCACATAGGCGGAACTTTTCCAGTTGAGAAAGATTCCTTGAGGAACCGCTCAGAAAAACCTTTCTGTGATGGAAGGGGTTCAGTTATGAACCTTTTTAATAATATATTGTAGAGGTGACAGCCTATCAGATTGGAGGCATGGTTAATTGGAAGTATGGCTTTTCAGATATTTATTTTTGGTCGCCTGTAAAATGTCATTCATCTTCAAGTTTGTACACTGGAAATGAAAATGTTCCTTGAATACTTATGCATATTACATATAATATCAATAATATTAACGATGCTGATTACATACAGTAATAAAGTGGTAACTATTTCAACTTTGGGATTTGCACAGGCTCTTGAGGAGCTCATACACCTCTATTGCATAATCTGCCTACTGCTATAATCTGTTTAGTATCGAATGATTAGTGTGCACGTAAACACAGTCAATGAGGGTAACAGTCATGTAAACGCCATACTCTGCTTATCTTAATCAGCATTAAGGTCATAACCGAAGTAATCATATGCCGATTAAAACCACTGGTTTTTCGGAGCTATCTTTCAAGTGATTAACATGTAGACATCGTAAGCGGCGTTCCAGCTGTGTATTTGATCATGTGCTTGCACCAGCCGAGCGAGCCTCCCTCTTTAGTGTGAGTGAAGTGTGTCCGTGAACAACTGAATGTACGCTTCTTAGAAGTCGTTTTCAAATACAAACTTCATATGTCCGAACTCAGAATCAAATACGCTCTGCAAAAATAATATGTTCGCTGTGGTAGAGCGTTTATTTTGATTGGCAATTTTTCTGCATTTATCAGAGTGCCAATCAGGTAGCCTGATTTCAGATGTGTCCATGTAAACAGAATTATTAGCATGTCAATTATTTAATCAAAATATTATTTTAATCGGACTGTCAACAATAATTGCATTACTGTGTGCATGTAACCGCCCTGAAGCTACAAAACTGTCAGTGTTCAACCTTAACATGTGATGACAATACAACAGAACAGATGAACAGGAATGACATTTACTCTAACGGGTGGCCAAAAAAATATATATCTTAAAGCCATGCCCCTGCTAAGCCATGCCTCCACTCCAGAGGAACCCATTGCTACAATGAACCATTACATGTTCTTCCAAGAACCCCCTTAAGTAACCAAAGGTGAAAATATTATCCATTGAATAGTAATGGTTCCTTGAGGAACTCCAGGGTTTCTCGAGTCACCACTCATTCTAAGAGTGTAGTTCTGTTAGAGTCTATGGGCCATACTTGTTGCCATAGTCAATTTTGGAGGTGACTTTCTGTTTGAGCTCCTTGAACTCGTCGCTAGGCAGCGTGCCAGACAGGAGCTGGGAACGCCATTCCATCAGATCCCACATCAGCCGTTGGACCTGCACCACACGCTTCTTCTTATTGGTCTGCACAGAAAGACAAATGGTTACACACACACACCATGCACACAGACACACACACACACACACACACACACACACGTACAGATGTGGGATCTTAATTTGATCACTCTTTTGATACTGCATATTTTCCTGCACAACAGGAAATGCAAACTTGTAGTATATTCAAGGTTTAAAACAGCTTGTAAAGTTTGTAATTTCCACTTCAAAATGTCAGACTATGTCAAACTAATGTCAGAATAATTTAAATTTCCTGTTGCTGATTATTTTCCTGATGGAGCAACCTGGCTCAAATTAAGATCCTTAATTTAAGATCTGTACATGTGCACGTACACACACACACACACACACACACACACACACACACACACACACACACACACACACACACACACACACACACACACACACACAAAGAGTGTTGAGGTGTTTACCACATAGAGTTGTTTCCAGATGCTTCCCCACTCCCTCAGAGTGGTGGTCACCTCCTTCACTAGGGGCATCTCTGCTGACAACACCACCTCCTGGTCCCTGTGGAATTAAAACCATATATTACTGACACACACACACACACACACACACACACAGACGCACACACGCACACACACACACACACACACACACACACACACACACACAAAAACACACACACACACACACACACACACACACCACTCACCCTTGCTTTTCAATGATGACCTTCCTCAGCTGCACTATGCTGGCCGGGAATGCTCCCTGTGAAGGTATGGGGGGAGAGAGGTAAAGAGCGGGGAGAAAGGACAGACATAAAGAGTGAGGGAGAGAGTACATAGAAATCCTATTTGCTCACTTCCTCGCCAAAATAGTATGCACTTTCACCCTGTCTTAACCTGTCTAGGTGTTGTCTTACCTGTCGATCCTTGTTCCTGACTAGGTAGCCTTTATACCAGCCTGCAACCAGGGAACAAAGTGCACAGTCACAGGACATACACATATCACATCCAGTCACAGGACATACACATATCACATCCAGTCACAGGACATACACATATCACATCCAGTCACAGGACATACACATATCACATCCAGTCACAGGACACACACATATCACATCCAGTCACAGCACACACACCTACACACACTGTAAAACTGTCTTAGTAGTAATCAGCTAAAAGAATGACATCCAGACACACACATTATTCCCAGTCAAACCACAACATTCCCAGTCAGCTCCCTCACCATCGCAGGTCTCCTGGATGTGGACTGTGTCCCCAACCTCCAGAGACAGCTGCTTCACCCCAAGGCCAATGAAATTCCATGTTACTAGGGGAGACACAGAGAGATGGCCAATGAATGTCACACCAGTAAGAGAGAAGAAACCGAACCGAAACAAACCATTAGCTTTTGTTTGCCACACTTTAAACCCAACAAAAACAATCAACGTTCCTTGTTCGGGGGAGGGAGGGTATGTTTGATTTTTGTTTTGCTTGCTGGGGAACAAGCGTATACGCTGACTGTACAAAACATTAAGAATGCCTGCTCTTTCCATGACAGACTGACCAGGCGAATCCAAGTAAAAGCTATGATCCCTTATTGATGTCACTTGTTAAATCCACTTCAATCTGTGTAAAACTTTGTAGAGTCCATGCCCTGACAAATTGAGGCTGTTCTGAGGGCAAAAGGGAGAGTGCAACTCAATATTAGGAAGATAGTCAGTGGATACGTAAAAAGTGGATTCGAAATTATGCAAGTAATGTTATTTGATAGACTCCAATTCTACCTGCAAATTTCGTAGTTGATCTATCTTACAGTACCTCCCCTCGCCCTCATACCCTCTCCTTCCTTCTCCTGCCCTCCTAGGGGCACCCTGCTGGCAGATGTCTGTCTACACAGAGACACAAATATATACTGTATACTGTAACTGACAAACAATTGCTCTCTCTCATACTAACATATCCACACATGTGCAGATAAACACACACACACACACACACACACACACACACACACAGCGAGGAAAGTTCCAGAGGTGTCTGTCTGCGTCACACGGTGTGTCCCAGAATCGGTAGTGGGGCCGGGGCCCAGATGCGCGACAGGTGATATTCCGGCCAAACTCTATGTGCCATGGGCTCTCCAACCCTGTTCCTGCAGCTACCCAGTGTTTAGTTTGGGAAACCAAGTGAAATCTGTTTGGGGAACATCGATAGCGGCATGTTTTTGCAAACAAAACACATTTCACTAAACTGTTGACAGCCCCTCTGCCCCATCGAGATGTGTCACCCAGTTAATTATGCACATTCCCTATTACAAATACAAATTCACTATAATTGTAGGCTAACTGTAAGCCGCCCTTCACAATCAATGAATCAACAGCATCACCTAGGGCTATATGTTCTCTCCCAGACTTGTGGGTAGACATTTTGGAGTGTAGCATAAAGTAACCAGTCCATCCAGTTTACATAATAATACAGCCCACACTCAAAGGCGATTACTCAAACATTGTTTAATTTGGGAGTATACCAATTATGTACGAAAGGCATCTTTAGTCGGTTTTGTTTTATGTTTATTTTCTGCCGCGTGTAGTAGGCACAAGCTCTAAAATACGTATGGGTGTTTTGAATGAATCATCACCTTAGAAAGAACGCTCTGTCCACTTCGTTGTGTTAGGCTTTGAAGCAACATCCACAACGAACCTGTTTTACACTCAATATTTAAGGTGTTCCTAATGTTTGGTATACTCAGTGTATATGTGCTTGTTCAGATTACAAAAAGAAAAGAGGATATATGTTTGTACGACTATGTCAAGAATTGTGAGCCTTCTTTAACATGTCCAATAGTGATAGTTATACCGCCCAACCCCCCAAAAAACGTTATTGTCCATCAGTAATAATATGGTTGTACACTGTCTTCCATTGTTCTGGTGTTTTACAGGTCTGTGTACACATGATGCTAGAAATGGAAACCTACTCACGCCCACTGTACCGCTGCTCTATTTGTGACAGCCAGAAACCTCATGTTACTTCCTCCCTTCTACACTTCCTGTGTTTTCAATCGAACACAAAAGAAGATTTATCAATTTTAGAATTCATTTCCTGCAATTCTACACATCTTGCCCTGAGATGTAGAGAAAATGTTGCAGTCTTAAAGCAAGTTTGCTGCAATTCTACACATTTTGCCATTGGGACGGAGACTATAGGGCTGTGGCGGTCATGACATTTTGCCAGCTGGTAATTGTCATGCAAATGCTGCCGGTCTCACGGTAATTGACTGTTAATGAACCTAAACATGTTTAGCATCTCCAGGCTTTCCACGCATACACGCTTGCTGGTGCAAGTCTTCGGGGGAGGGGGGGGAGTTGAATAAATCCATTTAATATAGCCTACACCATCACAATAACATGAATTATTTATTTGGTTGTGGTAGAACTAAAACCTGGGAATGTCTTAGGACAAATGTAAACATATGAACTGCATGGTGTGACGTTATACTGATGGTTTGGAAAACGTGGCGAGAAAGGCATGCACTCTGACCCTTGTGCTTCCAGCGGAGAGAGAGACCATTGCATTTCTGCTCTGCACTCTTAGAAAAACAGGTGCTATCTCGAACTTAAAAGGGTTTTCCAGCTATCCCAATAGGATAACCCTCTTGAAGAACCCCTTTTGGTTCCAGGTAGAACCCTTTTGAGTTTCATGTAGAACCCTTGACAGAGAGGATTCTACATGGAACCAAAAAGAGTTCTACCTGGAATCAAAAAGAGTTCTACCTGGAACCAGAAAGGGTTCTCCTATGGGGACTGCCGAAGAACCCTTTTGGAATCCTATTTTCTAAGAGTGATCTTGTATACCAAGCAAGTTATGGTATATCTAATCAATGGAAGATGACAGAATTAAAAGTGAAATGTGAAAGAAAGGCCGCAACGACCAAAAGCTGCTATTTAGGCTATAATCTGAATGGAGTTGTTGTTACGTGTTAACTGTAGGATGGTGAGAAGCGCAGCAATGCAGTTAGCTAGTTTCTCTCAGTGTGACGCAGTCAAGACAGGTACTATGTAATCGGATGGAGTAATAAATAACTAGCAAGAAGTTAGTCTGGCATGAGTTAACAGCGGTTGCAGTCTCTCCCACTGTGCCTGCTCCAGTGCTCTGTCTTACACATACATTCACACACACACACTGCACAGACTCCACCTCCCCATAGCCTACAGCTTGTTGCTCTGTGCCTCTCTCTCTCCCTCCCTTTTCTCCATAGCTCCAAAGTAGAAAAACAATTGGCTTTTCTGCTGCTTCCCTCACTCGGATCAGACCGGGTCAATAAGGTGACGGGTCTGGTTGTCCTTTAGGTACTTTCGGAACGAGTTAAAACTGTTTATTTATACATATTGGGTCCGGCGCTTTCGCGTGTCCATTTCGGAACAGGACCTGTTACTCCCATCACAATTTGTACTCATCATTCAGATTGTTCAAATTCAAATCAGGAAGTGTTTAGAGAGTGATTAGAGGGACAATAGAGTGCTGAGTACCAGGCCATTAGCGAGGGCCTTTAGTACATTTGGTAGGCTACCCATCAGCTCCATTAATTTACGCAGTTTGGGATGGGATTACCTTGAACAATGGTCACAATGGCTCAATTTACTGTTGAGAGTTAGAATAGTAGAATACGCAAGGTGAAATGAAAAACATTTGGTTGTGCATCAGCTGTTGTCTACTATTCTAACTCTCAGTTCCTGAGAGTTAAACAAAAGCCTGTGGGGCCCATCACTGTTCTAATGCATTGTAGAACTACTGCAACAAATACAAACCCTGCTCTGAAGATCAATATGTTTATGTTTATGAAAAGTGACAGTGATAGAATCAGTCTTTCTGATTAGGAAACATGCCAGGGTTGAGCCTGGCATGCTATCATGTGTGTCAAGTGATTCCTGACAGTCATGTCACAAAGTCACTGTCTGATGCAGCCACTGAAGCACTCTAAGCACCCATTTTGTTTCTCTGAACATGGAGGTCTATCAGTGATCTCGACCTCATCTCCCTCTATCATGTCTGTGCAGACAGTCAGAATGTTAGAGTCAGTTACCTGAGGTCTGCCCACTTCCTGTCAAGGAGGAAGTGAGGGCGATCGGAGATCACCCTCTGCAAGCTAGCAAGCAAACACACACAAGCACATACACACATACACACTTAGGACTGCACAGGTGCGTGTGGGTTACTCACCTACGCCATATCGCTCCGTTGTGGTCGTCATCCAAGGAGCCATGACTGCCTTTCTTTTCTCTCTCGCCACCTCTCTCCCTTACACTCTCTCTCTTTCTTTGGGTGTCTGAGATACGTTATCCGCTCTACCTCTCACTTCTGCGTTTTTTTTTTGTCTGTATATGAAAGCAGATAACTCCTCCCCCTCTCCTTCCTTCCTCTTCACTTTCTCTTCTCTTGCTCTCTTCACAGCTGTCATGGGATAACCGTCTCAGTAGTTGTTAATGTAGAGGCCTGTTCACTAGCTGTAGCTCTCTATGTGACCTCACTCTTAGAAAAAAGGGTTCCAAAAGGTTATTCGGCTGTCCCTACAGGAGAACCCTTTTTAGTTCCAGGTAGAACCTTTGTTGTTTCCAGGTAGAACTATTTTTGCCCGTTGTGTAGAGGGTTCTATCTGGAACCAAAAAGGGTTCTTCAAAGGGTTCTCCTCTGGGGAACTTTTAGGTTCTAAATAGCCCCTTTTGTGTAGTCCGAACGATGAACCTGTTCTCAATGAGTGTTCAATGGGCAGCGTGAGTGTACTATGTAAGGCAATAGTTTAGTCTAAAGTGGCAAATGATCTTACTAACTTGTTGGCAGCCTATCTGAAATACATTTTTTTCCATATGCCTACTATGTTCGATATAAAACACAGATACTTGGCAACTTGTTTCAGCTCCTGCTTGGGCAGTGCTCCTAAAAAACACAAGCTCCTCTTCTCTCTCCTCTTTCTGCTCCTTTATGTGTGTGATGGTGACCAGACAGAGTGATGTAGCCAGCCCTGCATCTAAAACAGCTTGTGCCAGTCCACTCCCACTGTGGATGTAGCCTAATCTTGGTAAACCATCTGGGAGCTAACAATTCTGTTCCGCTGCACGGATTCAATAGGCAATAGGAGGCTAGATGTAGCTTACTACTGCAACACCAATCTCTCATTATGAGTGATGGGACTGTAAAATTGATGTGTAGCGTGTAGTTGCCTCACTTATCCACAAGAGGGTAGTATACGTTACATTTTACAAGAGGTCATAACTATATACAGTAGTTGCACACGACAAGCAAGTGTTCGCTTTTTAGAAACATGAGAACTGAACAAACCCACACATAAATGATGAACTTTTATTTTTTCTAAATTTGAGTTGATAACATAATAATTGATTGTCTATGAGATAAAACTATCCAAATGTGGTCAAATTGATTTCTGTATAACACACCCGATTTCATTCAAGTGACCTCTCTCATGCACAGTCCACAGCATGCTCGGTTCGCCACAGCATGCATCCATGGTCCATTACTTACATGATCCTGTGGGAACAGAATGGAGAGATGCTATATCAGAAGACCAGCGGTGGGGGGGGGTAAAAAAGTACTCAATTGTCAAAAAGTACAAAGTACAAAGTACAAAGTACAAAAAGTACAAAGTAAAAGTAAACGCTACACATCAAATTCCTTACATGAAGCAAACCAGACGGTACAATGTAATATTTGTAATTTATTTTTACAGACAGACAGAGCACTCTCCAACACTCAGAAATCCTTTACAAATGCAATGCAGTATTTGTGTTTAGTGAGGAAGTCGCAATGACAACACGTTATGTTGATAGGTGCGTGAATTGGAACGATTGTGCTGTTCTGCCTGAGCATTCGAAATGTAACAAGTACTTTTGGGTATCGGGGAAAAGCTATGGAAGTAAAAAGTACATATGTTCTTTAGGAATGTAGTGGAGTAAAAGTACGAGTTGTAAAAAATATAAATAGTACTTTAAATGATTTTTACTTAGGTACTTTAAACCACTGCCGAAGAGCTTTTCTTTCAAAATGACAGACAGGAAACCACAATGAAACTGAATATGAATGATAACATATTTATCTAGTTTTGAAAGTGTGTCTGGGTGCATGTTTGCAGAGCTGCTGGAAAACAGCCCCAGTACTACACACAAACACACGAACGCACATTCATTTATAAATTATAATGGATGCATAATTAGTCCATCCCACTCAATTAAACAAATCAATGTCCCCTGCAACCCTAAATACACAACGCCCCACAATAAAAAAAGATCTGTGCATTCAGACCTTTTTGTTCAGTGTGTGTTGTATACCGTATGTATATTTTTGTAATCGTGTTAGAACTCACAGACTGGGAATAGTGTGTCACAATGTACAGTGCCTTGCGAAAGTATTCGCCCCCCTTGAACTTTGCGACCTTTTGCCACATTTCAGGCTTCAAACATGAAGATATAAAACTGTATTTTTTTGTGAAGAATCAACAACAAGTGGGACACAATCATGAAGTGGAACGACATTTATTGGATATTTCAAACTTTTTTAACAAATCAAAAACTGAAAAATTGGGCGTGCAAAATTATTCAGCCCCCTTAAGTTAATACTTTGTAGCGCCACCTTTTGCTGCGATTACAGCTGTAAGTCGCTTGGGGTATGTGTGTGTGTGTGTGTGTGTGTGTGTGTGTGCGTGTGCGCGCGTGTGGACATGTTTAACTATTCCACAAGAATAGAAAACCAACTAATATTTGACCAACTAGGGACATTTTGTTAGTTCCCATAAGGTCAAATGTTATTTCTAGGGGGTTTAGGGTTAATGTTAGGGTTAATTCGTGTTAGGGTTAGAATTGTGTTAAGTGTTAGGGCTAGGAGCTCGGGTTAGTTTTAGGGTTAGGATTAGGAGATAGGGTTAGGTTTAGGGTTAGGGTTAGGAGCTAGGGCTAGGTTTAGGGTTAAGGTTAGGTTTTAGATTAAGGTTTGGGTTAGGGTTAAGGTTAGGGTAAGAGTATGGGTTAGGGTTAGGCAAAAGTTGAGGGATTAGGAAAAATAGGATTTTGAAAGGGACTGAATTGTGTGTCCACACAAGGTTAGCTGTACAAAACTGTGTGTGTGTGTTTGTGTGTGTGTGTGTGTGTGTGTGTGTGTGTGTGTGTGTGTGTGTGTGTGTGTGTGTGTGTGTGTGTGTGTGTGTGTGTGTGTGTGTGTGTGTGTGTGTGTGTGTGTGTGTGTGTGTGTGTGTGTGTGTGTGTGTGTGCACTGTGATACGTTATCACCTTGACCTGATAACAGGAGGGAGGTAGACACCTTGCGACTCACAAGGAGAAAACAGGGTGGAGCTGACAGGTGTGTGGGGCTGGAGAGAGGTCGTCAGGGACAGAGATGAAGGGACAGAGATGTGTTTGTAGGTGAACCCATATGTAAGCAGGAGAAATGAGGCATAGACACTTGGATAGAAAATAAGTTGTTGGGGAGAGAGAGCAACAGCCACAGACAGATAGAGCAAACGAGAGGAGGGGAAAAGGTCAATAAACGATTGATAGGGAATGCAAGACAGAGAAAAAGAGACCCACATGAAAAGATTTAACACCATATCAGCAAAAAATGATTCCAGAGAGAACAACTCTGCCAAATCTGAAATCTGCGTGTTCTCGGCTAAAAATACCATTCTAATACCAGTAAAAAACACACAACAGCTGTCTGAGACTCCTTAAAATGACCCATTAAAGAACATTCCAGTCCTCTCAAAAGTCCCGGGGCAAATCTCAAATAAGGACACTCTATGATGAGCTCTTGTGAAAAGTAGTGTAATGCTGTATATGAGGAAGACAGAAAAGAGACGTAGAAGGATAGCATGAGAGCTAGCATTGAATTAACTTGCTAAGCATGGGGGGCGACTTGTACAAAAGTCCGTGGCTAATTCAGATCTGTATGCTAACTGGCATCTTGTTTTGAAAGGTTTCCCTAATTGGAGGACAGCTTGTTTACCATGTATTGTGAACAGGTGTGAAACTAAGTTATAAATTGTATTTATTATGCGAGTGGAAGACTATTAAAGTTATTGTCAAAGTACATTTAACCACGGTAGAGAGAAAGAGAACAAGGGGGGGGGGGGGCAAGAGAAAATGAGTTATACACACATGCGCGCACCCGCATCACGAACGAGTCTTTGGTTCCCATACAGTCTGACGGAGTCGAGTAACGTTAGAGCAGAGAGGAGGAAAGAAGAGAGAGATGACACAGTACAGGAGTTGGAGTAGCACTGAGACTGCGGTGAGTTTTGCACGTTCTCTTATTCCAATGTCAGTGACAAGTGAGTACATTTGTACCAGGTGACATCAGATCTATACTTAATGCCGGTAACAAAAATACTAACCTATTAAACGGTCAAATTCTACCACATAACCTCCTCAGGAGGTTTTACTTTACTACCACGACCTGTTTTTGACCAAGTTCAAAAACCCATTTAATAGGTGATCTGTTCTGAAGCTTATTAATAAGCTACCAAAAATTACTTTTCAACTCACTCAGCCAGTCACATGCGCTGTTGTTACACAGTGTACACGTAACCTGCACGTAACTGGGAACACAATGGCAAGCACAGAGGTCACCAATTCTCTGGACCTGAGAATGAGGGAGTGTGAGTGGATGATCTATCTATGGAGTGAAACCCGACGGATCTGTTTGTGTCTCTATTCCAGTAGAAATAGAGGGGATTTGGCTGAAACAGAAACAGGAACAACTACATCTGGTTATATTTTTTTTATTTTTAAATCCAGTTGGATAAACACTCCAAACAGCTTACCTGACCGCTCGGTTCTCAGGCAAATCTCTGGTTAAGACACAGGTGTTTGATCACATTAACAAAATTGTTCAATTGGTATTGAAAGCATCTCACCAATCATACTCTCTTGGCACTTTGGGGTGGCAGGTCACCTAGTGGTTAGAGCATTGGGCCAGTAACCAAAAGGTTGCTAGATCAAATCCCCGAGCTGACTAGGTAAAAATCTGTTGTTCTGCCCCTGAACAAGGCAGTTAACCTGCTGTTCCTAGAATGCCATTGTAAATAAAAACTTGTTCTTAACTGAATTGCCTAGATAAATAAAGGTCAAAAAATGAAAAAGTCTCATTAGTCATTCCAGGCCCAGCTCTAGAGAAAAAAACACAGCTGAAACTCTTTGGCTGGATTCCAACTTTCTATGCAAGAATGGCTTCCTTTAGCAGGATGGTTAGGTAGATAAATTGTTCCTTTGCTTCCCTTAAAACTACTGATTCAAACCCATCCAGTCCTTTCACCTTTCAATGGTCCTGAAATAACACTAGTAGACTCAGGTCAAGAGAATTGGAATGTAGATCATCTAAAAGGTCATGTGAGGTCACTTCCACTTAGCATAAATCCTTGTCCTGTCACTGTGTAGTGACACAATGTATACAAAGACCCCCCCCCCAAAATACTAAACACTAATTATACTGTCTCATTATACTGTCTAAGTCCCAAATGGCACCCTATTCCATATATAGTACACCACTTTTGACTAGGGCCCATAGGGTTCCTAAAGGGCTCTGGTCAAAAGTAGTGCACTGTGTAGGGAATAGGGTGTAATTTGGGACAATGACCAAGTCTATCTAACAATAACACGTCAACTCATCTCTGTATGACACAACAACAATTGGTATTCGAACATACAGTTGAAGTCGGAAGTTTACATTTATTGGAGTCATTAAAACTAGTTTTTCAACAACTCCACAAATTTCTTGTTAACAAACTATAGATTTGGCAAGTCGGTTAGGACATCTACTTTGTGCATGACACAAGTAATTTTTCCAACAAATGTTTACAGACAGATTATTTCACTTATAATCCACAGTATCACAATTCCAGTGGCTCAGAAGTTTACATACACTAAGTTGACTGTGCCTTTAAACAGCTTGGAAAATTCCAGAAAGTGATGTCATGGCCTTAGAAGCTTCTGATAGGCTAATTGACATCATTTGGGTCAATTGGAGGTGTAACTGTGGATGTATTTCAAGGTCTACCTTCAAACTCAGTGCCTCTTTGCTTGACATCATGGGAAAATCAAAAGAAATCAGCCAATACCTCAGAAAAAAAATTGTAGACCTCCACAACTCACAACTGGTTCATCCTTGGGAGCAATTTGCAAATGCCTGAAGGTACCACATTCATCTGTACAAACAATAATACACAAGTATAAACACCATGGGACCACACAGCCGTCATACCGCTCAGGAAGGAGACGCGTTCTGTCTCCTAGATGAATGTACTTTGGTGCGAAAAGTGCAAATCAATCCCAGAACAACAGCAAAGGACCTTGTGAAGATGCTGAAGGAAACCGGTACAAAAGTATCTATATCCACAGTTAAATTAGTCCTATATATCGACATAACCTGAAAGGCAGCTCAACAAGGAAGAAGCCACTGCTCCAAAACCGCCATAAAAAAGCCAGACAACAGTTTGCAACTGCACATGGGGACAAAGATCGTACTTTTTGGAGAAATGTCCTCTGGTCTGATAAAACAAAAATAGAACTGTTTGGCCATAATGACGATAGTTATGTTTGGAAGAAAAAGGGGGAGGCTAGCAAGCCGAAGAACACCATCCCAAACGTGAAGCATGGGGGTGGCAGCATCATGTTGTGGGGGTGCTTTGCTGCAGGAGGGACTGGTGCACTTCACAAAATAGATGGTATCATGAGGGAGTAAAATTATGTGGATATATTGAAGTAACATCTCAAGACATCAGCTTGTGGAAGCCTCCCTGAAACATTTGAACCAAGTTAAACAATTTAAAGGCAATGCTACCAAATACGAATTGATTGCATGTAAACTTCTGACCTACTGGGAATGTGATGAAGAAAATAAAAGCTGAAATAAATCATTCTCTCTACTATTATTCTGACATTTCACATTCTTAAAATAAAGTGGTGATCCTAACTGACCTACGACAGGGGATTTTTACTAGGATTGAATGTCAGGAATTGTGAAAAACTGAGTTTAAATGTATTTGGCTAAGGTGTATGTAAACTTCCGACTTCAATTGTATATACAAGTCTGACATTCTCCTCAAAGTTGCAATCCGCCACAGACAGGATGTACACTACCGCAGGTGTGACTGATCCAATGTGTATCACAGAGAGTAGCCATTTTGTGTCTTACTACTATAGCTCTGACTAACAATATGTGTCAATGACGTCAGCCATTGTGGGTCAACTTACTTGAGCGCAACCATTGCGTGTCCGACTGGCCGTATCACGTTCTTTTTAAAAATGTATTTAACCTTTATTTAACCAGGTAGGCCAGTTGAGAACAAGTTCTCATTTACAACTGCGACCTGGCCAAGATAAAGCAAAGCAGTGCGACACAAACAACAACACAGAGTTACACTGGGAATAAACAAACATACAGTCAATAACACAATAGAAAGGTCTATACACAGTGTGTTCAAAGGAGGTAAGATAAGTGAGGTAAGGCAATAAATAGGCCATAGTGGCGAAATAATTACAATTTAGCAATTAAACACTGGAGTGATCGATGTGCAGAAGATGAACGTGCAAGTAGAGATACTGGGGTGCAAAGGACAAGAAAAAAAATAACAGTATGGGGATGAGGTGGTTGGATGGGCTATTTACAGAGGGGCTATGTACAGGTGCAGTGATCTGTGAGCTGCTCTGACAGCTGGTGCTTAAATTTAGAGAGGGAGATATGAGTCTCCAGCTTCAGTGATTTTTGCAATTCGTTCCAGTCATTGGCAGCAGATAACTGGAAGGAAAGGCGGCCAAAGGAGGAATTGGCTTTGGGGGTGACCAGTGAAATATACCTGCTGGAGCGCTTGCTATGGGTCGGTGCTGCTATGCTGACCAGTGAGCTGAGATAAGGCGGGGCTTTACCTAGCAAAGACCTATAGATGACCTGGAGCCAGTGGGTTTGGCGACGAGTATGAAGCGAGGGCCAGCCAACGAGAGCATACAGGTTGCAGTGGTGGGTAGTATATGGGGCTTTGGTGACAAAACGGATGGCACTGTGATAGACTGCATCCAATTTGCTGAGTAGAGTGTTGGAGGCTATTTTGTAAATGACATCGCCAAAGTCAAGGATCAGTAGGATAGTCAGATTTACGAGGGTATGTTTGTCAGCATGAGTGAAGGATGCTTTGTTGCGAAATAGGAAGCCAATTCTAGATTTAATTTTGGATTGGAGATGCTTAATGTGAGTCTGGAAGGAGAGTTTCCAGTCTAACCAGACACCTAGGTATTTGTAGTTGTCCACGTATTCTAAGTCAGAGCCGTCCAGATTAGTGATGCTGGGCGGGCGAGCAGGTGCGGGCAGCGATCGGTTGAAGAGCATGCATTTAGTTTTACTTGCATTGAAGAGCAGTTGGAGGCCACGGAAGGAGAGTTGTATGGCATTGAAGCTCGTCTGGAGGTTAGTTAGCACAGTGCCCAAAGAAGGGCCAGAAGTATGCAGAATGGTGGCCTCTGCTTAGAGGTGGATCAGATAATCACCAGCAGCAAGAGCGACATCATTGATATATACAGAGAAGAGAGTCGGCCTGAGAATTGAACCCTGTGGCACCCCCATAGAGACTGCCAGCGGTCCGGACAACAGGCCCTCCAATTTGACACACTGAACTCTGTCTGAGAAGTCGTTGGTGAACCAGGCGAGGAAGTAATTTGAGAAACCAAGGCTGTTGTGTCTGCCGATAAGAATGTGCTGATTGACAGAGTCAAAAGCCTTGGCCAGGTCGATGAATACAGCTGCACAGTATTGTCTCTTATCGATGGCGGTTATGATATCGTTTAGGACCTTGAACGTGGCTGAGGTGCACCCATGACCAGCTCGAAAACCAGATTGCATAGCGGAGAAGGTACAGTGGGATTCGAAATGGTCAGTGATCTGTTTGTTAACTTGGCTTTCGAAGACCTTAGATAGGCAGGGTAGGATAGATATAGGTCTGTAACAGTTTGTGTCTAGAGTGTTTCCTCCTTTGAAGAGGGGGATGACCACGGCAGCTTTTCAATCTTTGGGGATCTCAGACGATGCGAAATGGAGGTTGAACAGGCTAGTAATAGGGGTTGCAACAATTGCAACGGATCATTTTAGAAAGAGAGGGTCCAGATTGTCTAGCCCGGCTGATTTGTAGGGGTCCAGATTTTGTAGCTCTTTCAGAAAATCAGCTATCTGGATTTGGGTGAAGGAGAAATGGAAGAGGCTTGGGCAAGTTGCTGTGGGGGTTGCAGGGCTGTTGACCAGGTTAGGGGTAGCCAGGTGGAAAGCATGGCCAGCCGTAGAAAAATGCTTATTGAAATTCTCAATTATAGTGGATTTATCGGTGGTGACAGTGTTTCCTAGTGTTTCCTTCATTTTAGAGTTTGTGCTACAGGATGCAAATTTCTGTTTGAAAAAGCTAGCCTTTGCTTTCCTAACTGCCTGTGTATATTGGTTCCCAACTTCCCTAAAAAGTTGCATATCGCGGGGGCTATTCAACGCTAATGCAGAACGCCACAGGATGTTTTGTGCTGGTCAAGGGCAGTCAGGTCGGGAGTGAACCAAGGGCTATATCTGTTCCTGGTTCTACATTGTATTGAGGTGTTGTGTTCATATTTTAGACAATCATATCATACACTTTCTCTCTCAAATTCCAACACACACCGATAAGATACCGACGTCAAATCAATTCAGAAATACACATAGAGAAACGTGAACACAATAGTTCTTTAAACACACAGATGTACTGAATATGTATTTGTATTCATTTATTTTAATGACACTTTATTTAACTAGGAAAGTCAGTTAAGAACAAATTCGTATTTACAATGACAGCCTACCAAATGGCAAAAGGCCTCCTGCGAGGACGGGGGCTGGGATTAAAAATAAAAATATAGAACTAAACACACATCACGACAAGAGAGACACCATAACACTACATTACGAGAGACCTAAGACAACAACATAGTAAGGCAGAAACACATGACAACACAGCATGCTAGCAACACCACATGACAACAACATGGTAGCTACACAACATGGCAGCAGCACAACATGGTAGCAGCACAAATCATGGTACAAACATGACTGGGCACAGACAACAGCACAAAGGCAAGAAGGTAGACACGACAATATATCACGTGAAGCAGTCACAACTGCCAGTAAGAATGTCCATTATTGAGTCTTTGAAGAAAAAGATGAAGATAAAACTGTCCAGTTTGAGTGTTTGTTGCAGCTCGTTCCAGTCGCTAGCTGCAGCGAACTGAAAAGAGGAGCGACAGGGACGTGTGTTCTTTGGGGACCTTTAACAGAATGTGACTGGCAGAACGAGGGTTTTCTGTATGTGGAGGATGAGGGATGCAGTAGGTACAGTATCTCAGATATACAGTGACTACGGAAAGGATTCAGACCACTTGACTTTTTCCACATTTTCTGAGGTTACAGCCTTATTCTAAAATGCATGAAATGTTGTTTTTTTCATCAATCTACACGCAATACCCTATAATGACAAAGCAAAAACTGCTTTTTATTATTAATAATATGTTATTTTATTATGTATTATTAATTTATTACAAATAAAACAACTGAAATATCACTTTTACATAAGTGTTCAGACCCTTTACCCGTACTTTGTTGAAGCACCTTTGGTAGCGATTACAGCCTCAAGTCTTCTTGCATATGATGCTACAAGCTTGGCACAGGTGTATTTGGGGAGTTTCTCCCATTCTTCTATGCAGATCCTCTCAAGCTCTGTCAGGTTGGATGGTGAGATTTGCTGCACAGATATTTTCAGGCCTCTCCAGAGATGTTTGATCGTGTTCAAGTCCGGATTCTGGCTGGGCAACTCAAAGACATTCAAAGACTTGTCCCAAAGCCACTCCTGCATTGTCTTGGCTGTGTGCTTAGGGTTGTTGTCCTGTTGGAAGGTGAAACTTCGCCCCAGTCTGAGGTCCTGAGCTCTCTGGAGCAGGTTTTCATTAACGATCTCTCTGTACTTTGCTCCGTTCATCTTTGCCTCGATCCTGACTAGTCTCCAAGTCCCTGCCGCTGAAAAACATCCCCACAGCATGATGCTGCCACCACCATGATTTCACGTAGGGATGGTGCCAGGTTTCCTCCAATCTTGGTTTCATCAGATCAGAGAATCTTGTTCTCATGGTCTGATAGTTTTTAGGTGCCTTTTGGCAAACTCAAAGCGGGCTGTCATGTGCCTTTTACTGAGGAGTGGCTTCTGTCCGGCCACTCTACAATAAAGGCCTGATTTGTGAAGTGCTGCAGAGATGGTTGTCCTTCTGGAAGGTTCTCCCATCTCCACAGAGGAACTCTAGAGCTCTGTGAGAGTGACCATCAGTTTCTTGGTCACCTCCCTGATCAAGGCCCTTCTCCTCAGATTGCTCAGTTTGGCCGGGCGGCCAGCTCTAGGAAGAGTCTTGGTGGTTCCAAACTTCTTCCATTTAAGAATGACGGAGGCCACTGCGTTCTTGGGGACCTTCAATGCTGCAGAATTATTTTGGGCACCCTTCCCCAGATCTGTGCCTCAACACAATCCTGTCTTAGAGCTCTAATGACAATTCATTCTACCTCATGGCTTGGTTTTTGCTCTGACATGCACTGCCAACTGTAGGACCTTATATAGACAGGTGTGTGCCATTCCAAATCAAGTCCAATCAATTGAATTTCCCCCAGGTGGGACTCCAATCAAGTTGTAGAAACATCTCAAGGATGATCAATGGAAACAGGATGCACCTGAGCTCAATTCTGAGTCTCATAGCAAAGGGTCTGAATACTTATGTAAATATGGTTAAAAAATTCTTAAAGAAAACTGCCTTCGCTTTGTCATTATGAAGTATTGTGTGTAGATTGCTGAGGATTTTTTTTATTTAATCCATTTCAGAATAAGGCTGTAGCGTAACAAAATGTGGAAAAATCCAAGGAGTCTGAATACTTTCTGAAGGCGCTGTATGCTTTCTCACAGACTGTGAGTCAAACAGACATACAGACACACCCCTTTGTGCCTTGTCTGTGGGAAGGCAGTCTGTCGTGGGGGTCTGTCAGGACAGCAATAGACATTGGGGGCTGCCCAGATATGGACATACACTATGGGAAAGAAGCTTTGCCAAGAGTCCTCCAGTAAAACATAGAGTGGATGAATCTGAGAGAGAGCGAGTGTGTGTGTGTGTGTGTGTGTGTGTGTGTGTGTGTGTGTGTGTGTGTGTGTGTGTGTGTGTGTGTGTGTGTGTGTGTGTGTGTGTGTGTGTGTGTGTGTGTGTGTGTGTGTGTGTGTGTGTGTGTGTGTGTGATTGGTAGAGGTATATGTTATGGTGAGAATGCGTGTGTGTTTGGGGGATCTGAGAAATAAGTCTGTCTGAAGAGATGAGTCTTCAATTTGGTGCCTTTCCCTATGTGGTCAGAGTCAAGGCAAACAATCTCTTCATATCTTTTTGTCTTTCTTCCTATTTCTTATCTCTCCCCTTTCTCTCTCGCTCCACCCTCCTCTCTACCCTCTCCACCACCCTTGCCCCCCCCCCCCCACCCCATTTCTATCCCTCCCCCAACCCCTCTACCACTCTAGCCATGTGGTGGTAAATGATATACTGTTTGAGTGATTAGACTTCTACATTCCAAACCTGGAGCATGTCCCAAATGGCCATTTAAGCAGAAGAGGGAGGGAGAGCAAACACCCCTTGCGACTTACTGACGTACATTCACAGACACACGCACACACACACACACACACACAGGTTATCTTATCAGTCTCTCTTATTGAATATTCCACCACTAGACATGTGTAACTACTGCCCTCATTTTCCATCTCACTAATCTTGATAGCTTAGTAAGTGAGCAATATTCGTCTGCTGCCATTTGCTTAAATTTGCTTCCTATTTTCTGATAGTGGAAGTACTTGCACTAGTAAGTAGCTCGGTAAAGTATCTCCTTGCAGTGTAGCGGCCATGTTACTCTGTTTTGGGGGCTGTCTGACTTTCTGTTGCTCTGTGTTTTTAGATGAAGTTGTGACCTGAATGCGAAAGAAAGCTGAGTGATATGGATAACATGGAGCAGTGTGGACCAGTCACCAACAGAGGGCGGTGTTCTACAGCCCATCGTCACATACTGGACCAACCATCGGACTCCTCATCGCCCCTTCACTCAGAGGACCTGTGATACACTGACCTCTCCATCCAGAAACCAATGAAATTGGACATATACATATATATATATCAAATATACACAAACATACCAAGGAAAATAGCTCAAACACACAGATGAATCTCCATCCACGTACATCAGTATGGATACAGCCACACCCAGATGAAGCTTCTCTAAAGGATTTATCCTCTAGTCCGGACTGAGTTGTTGTAGGGCAGGGGTTAGGGTTGGGACTGGGTGTAAGGGAGGGGTTAGGGTTGGGACTGGGACTCCAGTGAGGATGCTGTCTATGGTGATACTCGGTGTTTTCCTGTCCCTGCTCATCCTGCTGACAGTGTGTGGTAACGTCCTGGTTTGTCTGGCCGTCTGCGCCACACGACGTCTCCGCTGCCTCACCAACTGTTTCATCGTCTCCCTCGCCATCACTGACCTGCTGCTTGGCATGCTTGTCCTGCCTTTCTCCGCCCTCCTCCAGCTCAGCGATTGGCCTCTGGGGCCGACCATCTGCAACATCTACATCTCATTGGATGTTATGTTGTGCACCGCCTCCATCCTCACGCTACTGACCATTAGCCTGGACCGCTACCTGGCCGTGACCGCGCCCCTTAGATACTCCTCACTGGTGTTGCCGAGGCGAGTTGCCTTTGCTATGGCGTTGGTGTGGGCGGTGTCGCTAGCAGTGTCATTCCTGCCAATCCACCTGGGATGGAACACGGTGGACGGCAACGTGCAGAATCGCGGCCAGGGGGACAACATGACAGAGTGTAACTTTGAGCTGAACCCATCGTACGCTGTCGTGGACTCCTCCTTAACCTTCTACCTCCCCCTGCTGATCATGTGCTGGACCTACCACCGTATTCTTCGCATCGCTCGGGCGCAGGCCAGGCGCATCATCCACGCGCGCCCCAGACTTAACAACAACAACAGCTCCTCGTCAGCCCCTCGTCAACTCACCTCAGTAACAGCGGTGGCTCTACGGGAACACAAAGCCACAGTGACTCTAGCAGCAGTGATCGGGGTCTTCGTGGTGTGCTGGCTGCCCTACTTCACCCTGTTTACCATTATGGGTCTGAAGAAGCAGAATTACCCAGCAGCCTACCCCGTGGTGCAGTGGCTGGGGTACATCAACTCAGCTCTGAACCCTTTGCTCTACGCTGCCCTAAACAGAGACTTTAGGTCTGCCTACGCCCGCCTGCTGCGCTGTGGTTACTACGGCTACGGCAGGGGGAGGGGCCGGCCACCATACCCCAACACATTCATGACAGGTAAAAGGAACAAGGGAAAAGACAACATACACTGGGAAGGAACATACACAATTTTTTCTGGTGTCTAATCAAATCACATCACATCAAACTTTATTTGTCACATGCGCCAAATACAAGTGCAGACCTTACCGTGAAATGCTTACTTACAAGCCCTTAAAATAACAATAACAAGGCTATATACAGTGGGTACCGGTACCGAGTCAGTGTGCAGAGGTACAAGTTAGTTGAGGTAATTTTGTACATGTAGGTAGGGGTGAAGTAGATAATAAACACTGAGTAGCAGCAGTGTAAAAAACAAATGGGGGGGGGTGGTTTCAGGTCAATGTAAATAGTCCGGTGGCCATTTGATTAATTGTTCAGTAGTCTTATGTCTTGGTGTTAGAAGCTGTTTGGTCCTAGACTTGGCACTCCAATTCCGCTTGCAGTGTGGTAGCAGAGAGAACAGTATATGACTTAGGAGACTGGAGTCTCTGACAATTTTATGGGCTTTACTCTGACATCGCCTATTATATAGGTCCTGGATGGCAGGAAGCTTGCCCCAGTGATGTACTGGGCAGTACGCACTACCCTCTTCAGCACCTTATGGTCAGATGCCGATCAGTTGCTAGACCAAGCGGTGAAACAACCGGTCAGAATGCTCTTAATGCAGCTGTAGAACTTGTTGAGGATCTGGGGACACATACCAAATCTTTTCAGTCTCCTGAGGGGGAAAAGGTTTTGTTGTGCCCTCTTCACGACTGTCTGGTGTGTTTGGACCATGATAGTTTGTTGGTGATGTGGACACCAAGGAGTTTTAAACCCTCTACCCGCTCCACCACAGCCCGTCAATGTTAATGGGGGCCTGTTCGGCCCGCCTTTTCCTGTCGTTCACGATCAGCTCCTTTGTCTTGCTCACATTGAGGGAGAGGTTGTTGTCCTGGCACTACACTGCCAGTTCTCTGACCTCCTCCCTATAGGCTTTCTCATCGTTGTCAGTGATCAGGCCTACCACTCCGGTGTCGTAAGCAAACTTAATGATGGTGTTGGAGTCTTGTTTGGCCACGCAGTTATGGGTGAACAGGGAGTACAGGAGGAGACTAATTACACACCCCTGAGGGACCCCAGTGTTGAGGATCAGCATGGCAGATGTGTTGTTGCCTACCCTTACCACCTGGGGGTGGTCCGCCAGGAAGTCCAGGATACAGTTGCAGAGGGGGGTGTTTAGTCCAAGCTTAGTGATGAGCTTCGTGGGCACTATGGTGTTGAACGATGAGCTGTAGTCAATGAACAGCATTCTCACATAGGTGTTCCTTTTGTCCAGTTGGGATAGGGTGGTGTGGAGTGTATTTCAGATTGCGTCATCTGTAGATCTGTTGGGGCGGTACACGAATTGGAGTGGGTCTAGGGTTTCCAGGATGATGGTGTTGATGTGAGCCATGACCAGACTTTCAAATAAGTCCATGACTACCGACGAGAGTGCTACAGTGGCTGGCAAAAGTATTCACCCCCTTGGCATTTTTCCTATTTTGTTGCCTTACAACCTGAAATTATTATTTTTTTTTTTGGGGGGGGGGGGGGTTGTATCATTTGATTTATATAATATGCCTACCACTTTGAAGATGCAAAATATTTTTTATTGTGACATAAACAAGAACAGAAAACTTGAGCGTGCATAACTATTCACCCACCCAAAGTCAATACTTTGTAGAGACACCTTTTGCAGCAATTCCAGCTGCAAGTTTCTTGCCCAAGGCAAAACTGCTCCAGCTCCTTCCAGTTGGATGGGTTCCGCTGGTGTACAGCAATCTTTAAGTCATACCACAGATTTTCAATTGGATTGAGGTCTCAGCTTTGACTAGGCCATTCCAAGACATTTAAATGTTTCCCCTTAAACCACTTGAGTGTTGCTTTAGCAGTATGCTTAGGGTCATTGTCCTGCTGGAAAAAAACATCCCCACAGCAAGATGCTGCCACCACCAATCTTCACAGTGGGGATGGTGTTCTCGGGCTGATGAGACGTGTTGGGTTTGCACCAGACATAGCGTTTTCCTTGATGGCCATAAAGCTCAATTTTAGTCTCATCTGACCAGAGTACCTTCTTCCATATGTTTGGGGAGTCTCCCACATGCCTTTTGGTGAACACCAAATGTGGTAGCTTATTCTTTTCTTTAAGCAATGGCTTTATTCTGGCCACTCTTCCGTAAAGCCCAGCTCTGTGGTGTGTACGGCTTAAAGTGGTCCTATGGACAGAGACTCCAATCTCCGCTGTGGAGTTTTGCTGCTCCATTAGGGTTATCTTTGGTCTCTTTCTTGCCTCTCACATTAATGCCCTCCATGCCTGGTCGATGAGTTTTTGTGGGCGGCCCTCTCTTGGCAGGTTTGTTGTGGTGCCATATTCTTTCCATTTTTAATAATGGATTTAATGGTGCTCCGTGGGATGTTCAAAGTTTAAGATATTTTTATATAACCCAATCCTGATCTGTACTTCTCCACAACTTTGTCCCTGACCTGTTTGGAGAGCTCCTTGGTCTTCATGGTGCCGCTTGCATGTTGGTGCCCCTTGCTTAGTGGTGTTGCAGACTCTGGGGCCTTTCAGAACAGGTGTATATATACTGAGATCATGTGACAGATCACGTGACACTTAGATTGCACAGAAGTGGACTTTATTTAACTAATTATGTGACTTCTGAAGGTAGTTGGTTGCACCAGATCTTATTTAGGGGTTTCATAGCAAAAGGGGGTGAATACATAAACACGCACAACTTTTCAGTTTTTTTTTCTTTTTTTTTCTTCTTTGAAACAAGTCATTTTTTTCACTTCACCAATTTGGACTATTTTGTGTATGTCCATTACATGAAATCCAAATAAAAATAAATTTAATATATTACAGACTCGGTCAATGGTGAGACTGCGTGGACAGAATATACAATTCTTGTCTTCTGGTCTTGTATCCCTCTCAGGTGGGGGGAAAGTATGTGGAGGGGAGGTGGATCTGCTGTGTGGACACACCTCTTCCTGCAGGGCGGGGCCAAGTGAGACAGGTATGATGCTACAGGAAGTCAGCAGAGGAACGGCCACGCCGTCTCCTCAGCACAGCAACGGGGCCGCTGTCGCCAACGGCAACGACAGGTAATGGAAATCACTACTGAGCTAAAAAAAAAAGCGCAAAATTATCTGTATAATAATTTGTATTATTAAACAGTTGATACCTTATACCATTCTGTGTCCTGTGTGTCAGATCCTGCTGACCCTGCATCTAACTGTGAGGAGGACTCAGTGTCCCACCAGTCATGTACGCTGAGCCCAGCCAGCCTGACCCACACACCTAGCCCAGGGGTCAATCACATCACTGACAAGTAAGACACACCCTGAAGTTATTCATGAGTTCATAAGAAGGCCATGGATGAAAGCCAAAACTTCAATCTTGTAATAGTTACACAAATAACATTAGATGTTTTTTTTTACGGTGAGAAAACGTTGCGCCTTTTTCCTTTCCAATAAAATGTTCATAAAAGTGAACCACTACTCTATGTTCTCCTCCAGGACACAGGGACTATTTGGCCATCTCCAGAAAGGAGAGCAGGCTACGAATGTGAAGGAACTCGTCCAAAATATCACACGCAATCCAGAACAAGGATACAGAGGACTTCCAACCAAAAATGTTTTATCAGAGTCTATTTCTATCCCTTCAACCAATGAGCAGTGACTGGGGAAAGCCACGAGTCACTTTGTTCTCGAACACTGATACCTGGAAAGAAATATCACGGGATGGACAGAGAGACAGAAAGACTAAAACTCTCTTCCCAGCTTGGTAGTGGACTCTAACCACTGCTGTTAGTCGTATGAACCTGAGGGCTTCCAATGTAGCAGATACTTTGCCCCCAATCAATGGAATATGATACCACAACCTGACAAGGAGACTAGACGCTTAGCAATTATTTAATTTATATCAAAATAATCAGTCTTCTGAGAGAAAAATAAAAAAACATTATTTGACAGTGTTTCATCTTTATGGGGAATTGTATGATTGTGCAGCTACTGTATATGTGTGCTCTATGATGTTGTTATACATGTATGTGTGTGTACATGTACTGGACTAAAATATGTCCCAGAAAGTCTTGGAATCCAATATTTGTCATTTCTAACCAGAGTGCCATCTCTGTTCTTGTAAGGTTGTGAAGGTATATCCCCTACATCCAGGGATGGTACTGAATGGTGGGGGTGGAGTGGTGCAGTAAATGGTATTTACCACAGTAGTCAAGGATTCTAATAATAGTATAGCATTTATTTGCTTCGTGAGCTCTCTCATGGTAGCCTAATCAGAACCTTGTACAAAAAGGATGAAAAATAAAAGTAAAGTTCTTGAAAAAAAAGGAACATAACTTGTTTTTTAGGACAAATTAACAGAGGTTTTTAGTTTGTAAAGAAATGTGGCATATTGCTGGTCTGCACACATCAACAGCCAGTCGCTTAGGCCCAACCTGCCGGTGTGCTGGTACTAATGGTTTCTCACAACTGATGGCTTATACGATTGTGGCTAGATGGAAGTGACTTTGCGCAGCAGGTTATGAGAACTAACGCAGCAGGTTAGGAAAATTAAAATAGCAGGTTAGGAGAACTGGAATAAGGTTAGGAAAAGCTCAAATACTACAGTTGTCCCCGACGCGACAACTCAATGGAGTTGTACTCCATCTACAGACAACCATAAAAGCCATCAGTTCCAAGAAACCATCCGTGGCCTACCGCCACACCGGTCTGCACACATTAACCTCCTGTCGCTTACAGAAGCAGCATTGAGCTGGCACTGAAATACCTTTAAGAAATACACTGTTTAAGAATTAGCGGGAATGCTAGTAGGCTAGTGCTAACCTCATAGCTAGGTCTACAGAGACAGCTATACAGTAAGGATAATTTTACATAGCAAACATCTACCCAAAATAAAATAGACCATTCTTGATTAGGATAAACTAAGTTATATTGAAAATTCAACCAAAATCCAAAATTTGAGTAAGAGATGGATTGAAGCCTGGATTCACACCAGGGACCGCTGCGCCACTCAGAAGTCTTAAAGAGGAGGGTATAGTATTTTTACATCAAGTCCAGGGGAGGGTCATGTCATTTGTAATTGATGAAATGTTAATATGTCTCAGTGTTTTAGAAGGAGTTGCTGATAAAGCTATATATCTCTGTGTGTTTCTTGCCCATGATGTAGGATTATTTATCAGCGTTATTGACCTCACAATAGAGTTTAACCGATTAATCGGAATTGTCGATTAATTAGGGCCGATTTCAAGTTTTCATAACAATCGGTAATTGGCATTTTTGGACACCGATCATGGCCAATTACATTGCATTCCACGAGGAAACTGCGTGGCAGGCTGACTACCTGTTATGCGAGTGCAGCAAGGAGCCAAGGTAAGGTGCTAGCTAGCA
The DNA here is from genome assembly GCF_045791955.1 of Oncorhynchus clarkii lewisi. Taxonomy (NCBI): domain Eukaryota; kingdom Metazoa; phylum Chordata; class Actinopteri; order Salmoniformes; family Salmonidae; genus Oncorhynchus; species Oncorhynchus clarkii. The sequence continues at coordinate 6,405,913 of NC_092160.1, read as the reverse complement.
TTAAACGTATCTTATAAAAAACAATCAATCTGAACATAATCACGAGTTAACTACACATGGTTGATGATATTACTAGTTTATCTAACTTGTCCTGCGTTGCATATAATCAATGCGGTGCCTGTTAATTTATCATTGAATCATAGCCTACTTAGCCAAACGGGTGATTTAACAAGCGCATTCGCGAAAAAAGCACTGTCGTTGCACCAATGTGCACCTAGCCATAAACATCAACTCCTTTCTTAAAATCAATACACAGGTATATATTTTTAAACCTGCATATTTAGTTAATATTGCCTGCTAACAGGAATTTATTTTAACTAGGGAAATTGTGTCACTTCTCTTGCGTTCTGTGCAACAGAATCAGGGTATATGCAGCAGTTTGGGCCGCCTGGCTCGTTGCGAACTGTGAAGACTATTTCTTCCTAACAAAGACAGCCAACTTCGCCAAACGGGGGATGATTTAACAAAAGCGCATTTGCGAAAAAAGCATAATTGTTGCACGAATCAATGCCTTTCTTAAAATCAATACACAGAAGTATATATGTTTAAATCTGCATATTTAGTTAAAAGAAATTCATGTTAGCAGGCAATATTAAACTAGGGAAATTGTGTCACTTCTCTTGCGTTCATTGCACACAGAGTCAGGGTATATGCAACAGTTTGGGCTGCCTGGCTCGTTGCGAACGGTTCCGTATTTCACTGAAAGAATAAACGTTTTATTTTCGAAATGATCGTTTCCGGATTTGACCATATTAATGACCTAAGGCTCGTATTTCTGTGTGTTATTATGTTATAATTAAGTCTATGATTTGATATTTGATAGAGCAGTCTGACTGAGCGGGGGTAGGCAGCAGCAGGCTCGTAAGCATTCATTCAAACAGCACTTTTGTGCGTTTTGCCAGCAGCTCTTCGCAATGCTTCAAGCATTGAGCTGTTTATGACTTCAAGCCTATCAACTCCCGAGATTAGGCTGGTGTAACCGATGTGAAATGGCTAGCTAGTTAGCGGGGTGCGCGCTAATAGCGTTACAAACGTCACTCGCTCTGAGACTTGGAGTAGTTGTTCCCCTTGCTCTGCATGGGTAATCCTGCTTCGAGGGTGGCTGTTGTCGATGTGTTCCTGGTTTGAGCCCAGGTAAGGGTGAGGGAAGGGACGGAAGCTATACTGTTACACTGGCAATACTAAAGTGCCTATAAGAACATCCAATAGTCAAAGGTATTTGAAATACAAATGGTATAGAGAGAAATAGTCCTATAATTCCTACAACAACCTCAACCTAAAACTTCTTACCTTGGATTATTGAAGTCTCATGTTAAAAGGAACCATCAGCTTTCATATGTTCTCATGTTCTGAGCAAGGAACTTAAACGGTAGCTTTTTTACATGGCACATATTGCACTTTTACTTTCTTCTCCAACACTTTGTTTTTGCATTATTTAAACCAAATTGAACATGTTTCATTATTTATTTGAGGCTAAATTGATTTTATTGATGTATTATATTATGTTAAAATAAAAGTGTTCATTCAGTATTGTTGTAATTGTCATTATTACAAATAAATAAATAAAAATAGGCCGATTAATCGTATCGGCTTTTTTTGGTCCTCCAATAATCGTATCGGTATCGGCGTTGAAAAATCATAATCGGTCGACCTCTACCTCACAAAAAGGCAGATTTGAGTAACTTACATTGTGGTGCTGATACTTGAAGAAGCATTTGTGGTGCTGAGAAGGCATTTCAACCGTCTTTATTTTAGACTTTACGAACAACAGGAGGGCTTTGTGTTGGAGCCTATTTCTTCCTATTTAAGCACATAAGGTAGGCCTACCTGTTTGACAGACGAAATTAGACTATAGGCTGCTACATCTATAGATTTTGTCGGTCAATTCCTCTACCCACCATGCACTCTTTATATAGCCTACCTCCGTGAAGGTAAGTGAAAACCAAGACTGGAATTGTGGGAGTATGAGAGGGTATGCCATAGACCTGCACAGACCTACCTACCCCTTGTTAGCTTAAGCTTTTTAAGAAAATAAAACGGATCCGAAAAATATAAAGTGATTTATAACAGCGCTTCGGTCCGCAATGCTTTATGCTAAAAACAAGCTGTTGTGACTCCAGTGCATATGAGAATATCACTGTTTCATTTCTTTGGCATTCAGAGGCTGAGCTACAATGTTCTATAGCCGAGGAGACAAAAACATGACTTGGCTTGGGAAGTAATCTAATTCTCTCACTGTCAATAGATTAAGCTATTCACTTTCTGTACAATAGAAGATGTTTAAACCCAGACAGCTTTTAGGGAAACACTTGTGACCTTCTCTTGTTGGGTTAAGCCACAGAAGAAGAGTAGCCAGTAGTTAATTAAAGTGTACATTTTTTCTGCATTGGTAGGCTTACTCTGTCTGAGGTGGAAAGGTAGGTCTATCTTTTGAAATGACCATGCTCAGATTCCTAATGATGTCTCAGATTTTGTTGTTTGCAAACAGGGACCGTTTCATTGCAAACAAGACACACCGATTTGACATTGGAGAAATATGAATAGATGAGCACATCTCTCTGTGATTTCAGTCATTTGTGTGGTTGTCACGCCCTGGTCGAAGTATTTTGTGTTTATCTTTATTTATTTGGTCTGGCCAGGGTGTGGCATGGGTTTTTGTATGTGGTGTGTTGGGATTGTAGCTTAGTGGGGTGTTCTAGTTAAGTCTATGGCTGTCTGAAGTGGTTGTCAATCAGAGGCAGGTGTTTATCGTTGTCTCTGATTGGGAACCATATTTAGGCAGCCATATTGTTTGAGTGTTTTGTGGGTGATTGTCCTTAGTGTCCTTGTAACTGGCTTGTGTTAGTTTGCACCAGTTTAGGCTGTTTCGGTTTTCACATTACGTTTATTGTTTTTGTAAAGTTCATGTTTCATCATTGTTGAATAAACATTGATCGCAATCTACATGCCGCATTTTGATCCGACTCTCCTTCACCCGAAGAAAGCCGTTACAGTGGTATTAAAAAAGATTTCTCTAATCCGTAAAATGACATACAGTGGGGCAAAAAAGTATTTAGTCAGCCACTAATTGTGCAAGTTCTCCCACTTAATTTTCATCATAGGTACACTTCAACTATGACAGACAAAATGAGAAAAAAAATCCAGAAAATCACATTGTAGGATTTTTAATGAATTTATTTGCAAATTATGGTGGAAAATAAGTATTAGCGGGTTTTGCCCCACTGTAGAATGTTAATGAAAAGCCATTTTTTAGTTAATTTACTATAAAGGAGATATTTAATTTACTATAAAGGAGATATTTCCACCCCTCTTGTTCACGGTGGTCTGCAAGCCCACAGCCTTCTGGTCCGCAGCCACGTGTGCTATAAAAATTCCTGCACTACCATGAAACGCTTACAGGACAAAGAACAGTTTCTAAAATGGCATATCTTAGGCCCTGGTCTGTCCAAGAAGTGAGGGTAAACAGTAGACATGTTCTCTGCTTTCCACTTTGTGTTTTAATTATTATTTTGGGTACACGGGAGGGTCATCCATTTTCATTTCAGAGAGGTCCGATATTCTCCATGTAACCCTTATAATACTGTAAATAACATTCACTCCCTATTCATTTCTATATAGCCTACACTTCCTTGTTCTGATCTTCTAACGAGAGTGAGGCGGGTGTGGCTTCTGTGACAAGGATTTCCAGAGGAGGGATGTCACTAGTTACCACAGCCACAAAGTCAGGGTTAAGGGTTAAGGTTAGGGATAGGTTTAAAATCAGATTTTAAAAGAGCGTCTGACCCTAAAAACCAACTAATCCCTTTTAAAAACAGCCTATGTGGGTTAGGGTTAGCATCGATATGAGTCAGAAACATTTTTTCAATGCCAGAATTGACTACAAAGTGTAAATAGGATCATTTTTGGTCATTAAGTCAGTCTCGTCTAAAGTTTGGAGTAATGAGTAAATTAAGGTTGGGTTTGGATTACAATTATGTCAACAATTCAAGCCCCCTTTTGCCAACCTCCATGTGCAAATCGCACCTCGGCCCCTTTTGCCAACCTCCATGTGCAAATCGCACCTCGGCCCCTTTTGCCAACCTCCATGTGCAGATCGCACCTCGGCCCCTTTTGCCAACCTCCATGTGCAGATCGCACCTCGGCCCCTTTTGCCAACCTCCATGTGCAGATCGCACCTCGGCCCCTTTTGCCAACCTCCATGTGCAAATCGCACCTCAGCCCCTTTTGCCAACCTCCATGTGCAAATCGCACCTCGGCCCCTTTTGCCAACCTCCATGTGCAGATCTCACCTCGGCCCCTTTTGCCAACCTCCATGTGCAAATCGCACCTCGGCCCCTTTTGCCAACCTCCATGTGCAAATCGCACCTCGGCCCCTTTTGCCAACCTCCATGTGCAAATCGCACCTCGGCCCCTTTTGCCAACCTCCATGTGCAAATCGCACCTCGGCCCCTTTTGCCAACCTCCATGTGCAAATCGCACCTCGGCCCCTTTTGCCAACCTCCATGTGCAAATCGCACCTCGGCCCCTTTTGCCAACCTCCATGTGCAGATCGCACCTCGGCCCCTTTTGCCAACCTCCATGTGCAAATCGCACCTCGGCCCCTTTTGCCAACCTCCATGTGCAAATCGCACCTCGGCCCCTTTTGCCAACCTCCATGTGCAGATCGCACCTCGGCCCCTTTTGCCAACCTCCATGTGCAAATCGCACCTCGGACCCTTTTGCCAACCTCCATGTGCAAATCGCACCTCGGCCCCTTTTGCCAACCTCCATGTGCAAATCGCACCTCGGCCCCTTTTGCCAACCTCCATGTGCAAATCGCACCTCGGCCCCTTTTGCCAACCTCCATGTGCAAATCGCACCTCGGCCCCTTTTGCCAACCTCCATGTGCAGATCGCACCTCGGCCCCTTTTGCCAACCTCCATGTGCAAATCGCACCTCGGCCCCTTTTGCCAACCTCCATGTGCAAATCGCACCTCGACCCCTTTTGCTTCGCTTCATGATTGGGGCTCCTTTGTTTCATCTACCCCCAAAGGATCACGGCCGCTTGAGACTGAAAATCTTTATAGGGCTTGACCACAGCCAACTCTGGTTTGCATGCTCTGTGAAAGGACCCTAGTACCCTGCCATGCGGACGGAATAGGTGGTTGGAATGGTGGTGACTATACTGGTAGCTAGACCATAGACTGCTGATTAGTAGTATCTGGTTTTGTACATTTTCATAATCATTATCACTATCATTGCTAGCATAGCTGACGTTAAAAAACTAGCTAGCTAACTACCTAACTAGCTAGTTACCTAGCTGGGAATGTCAATGAATTGGGAAAGGTGCACATTAGTTATATTAGCACAACACTGCTTCTATGGTATTATGTAAAGGGTTGTTTATCCCACATGGACCTGTTACTACATTTGAAAACTATCGAATCACGTAGTTTAGAATACCTACATAAATTCAGCAACTGCATTCTTCTCATGTTACTCTGTAGGATACTGACCCGTCGAAAACTTCCGCCAGCACATCACCATACATCTGCCTGTAGTTATTGAACTTGTTAGTTTTGATTGTTTGTTGTGATTGAGTGGGGTGGGGGGGGGGGGGGGGGGGGGACAGCTGAGGGCAACGTTCTAACAGATGGGTGCCTCTTGGCTGTACCAACTCTAGTTTGGCTTCTGACATGGCCGTCAGCATTCCATGAGGAGAAACACTAAAGAAAAAAGGCCAAATCAGTGGGTGCAGTTCCCCTTTAAAAAGAGAAATTGTGGGAATAGGCAGGGTTTATGACTTTGCGGCTGTGGTAACTGGTGATGGCCCAAGAGCAACTGCTCACCGATTTGACAACTCCAGCGCAATTCCACCTCTGACACCGCCAAAAACATCCGCGAAACGGGTGTCTGCTATCGCCGGTTCAATGCTTGATCTGATTGAATCTAGGCCTTAGAGGAAGAAGCAGATGAGACCAGGAGAAGAGTGGGAAGAGGGGAGGAGAGCAGGAGAAGAGTGGGACGAGAGGAGGAGAGCAGTAGAAGTGAAAGACAGTGAAAGAGGAAGGATACGGCGCCCCAGAGAGGCTGGAGTCATAACTCATCTTTTATTAAAAATAATGAAAAAAGTTAATGAGTTAATAAGATCTGGAGAGAGGAGGGGTGGAGAGCACGGGGGGAAGGAGGGAGAGAGAGAACGAAAGGAGACCAGACAAAAAGACAGATTGGGACATAGGCAGAGATCAGATAGTGGAGTTATGTAGCACAATTCACACTTGCCACCATCATTTGTTGAACATTTACAAACACCAAGATATCTTCCAAAACATTTAGGATGGATTCCCTTGAAAGATTTAGAAGGATGGATTGTTTAGTTGAACTCCAATCAACTTCAAGAAGCTATTTTTTTCTGATGAGCCAACTCCCACAGACATAGCCGTGTAATTAAATGTAGTTAGTAGGCAATTAACAGTGAAGCAGCTTCACATTGTCTCCTTCCACTAGGGTTCTGCATTAACACTGGATTAAGGGACAGATACTGTTTGGAGAAGAACTCTCTATGGTCCATATTTGCATATGGACAAATGATGGATTAATTACTATTAAAACATCAGCATCTTAATGAGTTAGAAAGCAATTAAGAGGTTGTTAGCAATAACACAGAACAGCGAGGAACACACATAGATGTTTAGAGAGAACACAAAACACACATACCGATATGTACAAGATGTACAAAGAAAGAAAGTTACAGACAGAATATTTTCTCCCCTCACCCTCCCACCCTGTGCTTCTCCATCTCAGTCTCTCTTCCTTTCTTTTTCCTCTCTCTTTTTTTCCTAAATCAGCCTTTTTTTCTCTCTCTCCCCCTCTCTTTCCACTATCTTTTATCTGTCTCTCTCTCTCCTTTTTCCCTGAAACATGCTTACAGGGTGCAGTCCTGTGAAGGAATTTAATATGCAACTTTATATGAGAAACCTATTGTATGTGTCTCTGCCCATTCGGACTGCAATCTATCGGTTAGCCGGGCTAATGCAATAGAGAGAGCCTGGGCTATTTATCACAGCAAAGCCAAGCCTATATCTTCCTCTCTCACTATCTCTCTCCCATTCTCTCTCTCTCACACTCTATCTCTCTACTTATCCATCTTTCTCTTGTTTTCTCTTCTTCCCTCCCTTTCTCCCTCTCTCACAACTATCTCTCTACACATTCCTCTCTCTCTCGTTCTCTCTCTCTCTTGTTCTCTCTCTCTCTCTCTTTCTCTCTCTCTCTCTTTCTCTTTCTCACTATTCTACTCATACATTCCAGCATGTGATTAAATCACTGGAACGATGAGCTATCACTGTCCAGAGGGCTTCTCTGTGTTAGAGATTGGGATTCTGCATTATCCAACAACACTGGTCATTTCAACCATGTTTAAAGTCAAGACTTTAAAAAACAAAGAAAACAAGTTTAGTGTCTTTATACTTGTTCTTTAATGTCCCCTTCCTCTCACACACGTAGGCTACACACACGCACACATACAAACAAACATAAACACACACACACACACACACACAGAGACTAGGCTTGGGTAGTACCCAGATTGTCATACTGACCTTGTGCCATCCCAGGATTTTCAGTAATACAGACCCTGAACACAAGGGGCACTATTTTCAAACCCCACTGAGCCTCTGTAATCCAAAAGTTAGCAATGCTAAAAAGTACATGTAAAATCCCATAGAGAATGCTAACTAAATGCTATCAAGTGCATTGTGAACATTTTATACTGTCTCTGACCTAAACTATTTGCAGGACAGACATCCCAGTTCATAATGTTATACAATTCACTCAAAAATGCTGCTAACAAATAAAAACAAATATTAGACAGCAAAGCTCTTAATCCAGGAGGGGATTCTCTGCTGATACCAAGCAAAGCTTGATTTTGGAAGAAGCTAACCACTAGCTAGATAGCTAACTAGCTGCTAAATTAGCAGACCAAATGCACAACTGCAGAGCATTTAGCACATTTTAAAAAGTTATAAAAGATTTAGCTGGCAAAACATTTAGCTGTAAATTCCACACTGTAACTCGATCACCTGGCTCGTGCTGCACAACAGTGAGTGACTCACAAGGCTCTGGTCTCTCGTCGTTGTGTGCTTGTAAACAAACACCACATGACTGGGGACAACTAGTAAGTTTCATAATGAAAAAATGATGTGACAGGTGAGGAATACAGCATTGCACAAGTTGACTGCAGGTATTTAATTAAAAAGTGGCTACAAATATTCACATTTATTAAAAAATATATTAAAAATAGTTTCAACGGTATTGACGGTATTGAAAAACCATCCCGTGCCTATTTCCAAATACCCCGGTATATGGTATATACAGTATACCGCCCAAGCCTAACGGACACACACACAGACACACAAACACACACACAAAGACTAAA